>NC_064543.1:4751951-4994451 GCF_023856365.1 Brienomyrus brachyistius | reverse complement strand
GCTGCGTTAGGACCGCACACATGTCATTGCATAAACATGCAGGGCTGCGTTAGGACCGCACACATGTCATTGCATAAACATGCAGGGCTGCGTTAGGACCGCACACATGTCATTGCATAAACATGCAGGGCTGCGTTAGGACCGCACACATGTCATTGCATAAACATGCAGGGCTGCGTTAGGACCGCACACATGTCATTGCATAAACATGCAGGGCTGCGTTAGGACCGCACACATGTCATTGTATAAACATGCAGGGCTGCGTTAGGACCGCACACATGTCATTGCATAAACATGCAGGGCTGCGTTAGGACCGCACACATGTCATTGCATAAACATGCAGGGCTGCGTTAGGACCGCACACATGTCATTGCATAAACATGCAGGGCTGCGTTAGGACCGCACACATGTCATTGCATAAACATGCAGGGCTGCGTTAGGACCGCACACATGTCATTGCATAAACATGCAGGGCTGCGTTAGGACCGCACACATGTCATTGCATAAACATGCAGGGCTGCGTTAGGACCGCACACATGTCATTGTATAAACATGCAGGGCTGCGTTAGGACCGCACACATGTCATTGTATAAACATGCAGGGCTGCGTTAGGACCACACACATGTCATTGTATAAACATGCAGGGCTGTGTTAGGACCGCACACATGTCATTGCATAAACATGCAGGGCTGTGTTAGGACCGCACACATGTCATTGCATAAACATGCAGGGCTGTGTTAGGACCGCACGCAGGTTTATGTGGTGTGTTGTGTGTACTAATCTTACACATCATTGTGGCAGAATTACAGCAGTGTTTGTTAGAACTGTGTTACCTCCTACCCGAGCCCTCTGTGAGTCAGCATAGCTTCAGCCCCGTCACATGGGCGAGCTCAGCTCAGGTGAGATCCGACTCTGCCTGGAAGAGAAGGAGGCATCCGGTAATGGGGGACGCTGGTGCCACCACAGAAAAGAGGTGCCAGTGTGGAGGATCCGCGTGACCTTGAGGGCCTGTTGGGTTCGATGCCGTTCCCCTGGGAGCCCCCCACCCCCCTCGCCAGCACCGAGATCTTAAACGTGATACAAGAAACAACTGGGAGCGGAAGGCAGGCAGACCAGGGGGGGGGGGGGATGGGGGCATTTGGGAAGGTCAGACTCGGCAGGATTGTGGGTGAAGGAGGGGGTGGCAGCTGGCATAGCCTGAATCGGTAACGGGCCGAGACACTGGGGCATTTTCACATGGCCTGCTGCCCCGTTACTGCTGCTATTTGATTGGAGGAGCCGATGTTCTGGTTGCGATCGTGATACTGCCATTAGGTCACTCAGGGTCACGGTAAACTCACCGTGAACCTTCAGTGTGTTGTCTGAGAGTCCAGAGGGAACAGGCAGTATCCAACAGCGACTGAATGTCATTCATGTTTACAGCAGGATACTTTCCTGGGTTTCGTTTAAGAGGTACTTCCTAAGGGTCCAAACACAAGCCTTCTCCTGGACTGAACCTTCAGGTTTGCTGTCCTGAATCAGCTCTTACCTGCTGGCCCTTCCTGTCCTCTCACTGAGCACCATGTCCTGTATCAGAGAGGTGCTTTGTCAGAGAGGTTCTGCTTGATGGTGGCTTCTCGCCAGCTCCTTCATGCCTCCCTCACCCCACCTTTAATCCAGCTGTGTGTCCTGTGGAGCCTCACTGCTGTTCCTTTGAACATACACACATACCATAAACAGGCAGTGAGACCGTAAGAGGTGACGGGGACAGGTCGAGACAGGCCCAGGGAGGGCGGCCCTGGAAGAGGGTGGCGGCGAGGCCCAGCTAGGAGATCCTGCAGGGGCTCGCATAATTACAGGGTTAATGACGCCCATTTGGCATGTGACTCCAAGCGCCTTAGCAAGCCGTAAATGCAACGCTGTGTTCCCTGGGAGCAAGGAGAACGCAGGAAACCGGTCCGTCACGCGTCAGGGCAACGGGGCCTGTTTGCCGCCGTCTCACAGCAGATTTCCTTGGCAGAGCCCAGTCATTTGTGAGTGAGGTGTAAGCCCCACCCCCCAGTCTGCCTGGCGGCTCAGCGGCCCGGACATAATCCAGGCCATAATGTTTGTAAATGTTCATCCATTTATTACCAGTCACAAATCACCGATGAGGCGGGAGGATGTAAGTTAGGTCTTTTCTGAGCAAAATCACACACGGCTGAGATGGATTTCACAGGTGGCAAGATTCCTGCAGCCTGCCAAGATGTGGCCATACTGGTCCTCTTGAGTGGGTCAAGCCACATGGAAGTCATTAGAGAGGAGCCCCCGCTCCCAGGGAAGGGGGGAGGGCCCTATTAGGAGCGGTGGAGCAGGCATCCCTCTAATTTGATGGTTTGGTTTGGCCTGCCCAGCGGGCTGCGGCGTGCCAGGCAGGGGCCCAGACCGGAACGTGCTTGATTAGCACAGAGCAGGCACTGCCATCTTCACGTGACAGGGCTAAACGGGGCCAGCCTGGAGTTAAACTGCCGTTTCAGGGATTTGCAGGGTCTCAAAACATCGCTCCCGAAAAAAAAACACACTAAGCCTTTTTCTGTCCCCAGGTGCCAGTTAAACATGGGGAGTTCAGGCAGATTTGTGCTAAAATGAGCTATTAGGTTGCGTATGATTAGGGCGGAGCAGAAAGCTGTCTTTTCCAGCAGAATGTTCTGGTGATGTCTTGCCGGGTCCCTGGAGCTATGAAAGCTGATGTAACACGCTGTGTAGCAACGGCGGCTGTCTTACAGTGGTGACGTCAGGGTTACGGCAGGCCGTCAGGGTGGGCCAGTTATCTGTGCATCGTTTTGTGTTGCAGGTAGTGTAGGGAGGTGCAGGCGCGCCCTTCTTAGCCCCCGTGCCCCTGATGTGCCCCTCTGCTGCTGGGTGGCATCGCGCGGAGCATGCGACTGGGGCCCTCGCCACCCTAACGCTGCCCCTGTTTTTCCCCAGAGCCGGACTTCCTGCCTCCCATGGCCCTGCCACGGAGTCTGCTGGAGCTTCTCTACTGCCCCCTGGGGCATTGCCACCGCTGCAGTCAGGCCATGTTTACCATAGTCTACCCCAAGCTGTTCCCCCTCAGGGAGACGGCACTGGCGGGGGTGCATGGCAGGTAATACCACCCGGAGTCTGGTAGCAATCAGTAAACAACCCCCCCCCCCCCCTGCCCCACCCACTATTGTGTGCCATCATACTGGAAGCTACCGCCCGACTGCAGGGCAGGGGAAATGCACTAATGAAATTAACGTGTGATCATCACAGTGACCAGCAGGGGGCCCCGATCTCGACTTGCTCAGCAGACATGCAGGATTAGTGACATGTAATACATTAGAGGAGGAGAGGAGCTCAGCACCTGGAAAGGACGTCCTCCGTGAGAGAGTACGGCAGCCAAAGGCAGGTCAGCGCCAGTACTGTGGAATAACCAGACCAGACCTGGCTTTGACTTTTGCTGTCACCTGCGGAGTTAGGGAGTCGGGTCAGAGGTCACACAGCGACTCTCGTTTGTGGCTTTTAATTCATGAAGGGCAGAGATTATTTCACGCGCTTTTGTTCATTACCGTGAAATCTGTATCCGACGAGCACTCTGTCACCGCCGCGTGATTTGCAGCATGGTGCAGAGGCCAAGGCGGTACCAGGTGCCCCCCCCCCCACGGCGTCAGCAGCGGGGTGCTGGTGCCATGAGAATCAAGCCTCCCGCACTGCGCTGATTCCCTCTGACAGCCCCGCAGCACCGCACGTCCACCTGCTGCCTGCTGCGTCTCGTGCTGCTGTGGGCTCCTCGTGGTCCTGTGCCGCCGGGGTCCTGCCAGCTGGAGCCTCCGGACAGGTTTATTGTGAGGGACGTCTGTGCCCCTCTGTGCCTCCCAGGTGCATGGATCTCCTCTCCAATAAGCAGGCCCGTCACCCTGTGGGAGTCTGAGCCGTTCGCCGCGTGACGCCGTGCCGCTAGGCTAGCCATTAGCATAGGGTCCCCTAAGAGCTGCCTCCCCCTGTGCTGCGGTGCCCCCTGGTGGTCCTGTCTTCCTAGAGAGAGCCAGTAATCAGACGGCACCGTGAGGCAGAGAGCTAGGGCCACAGCTGGTGCTGTTTGCCTTCCAGCCCCCCTAGAGAGTGGGGGCATCACACCCCCTTCTCCACCTGCTGCCACCTCATCTGCTCTCCCCTTCCCGCCCCACGCATCCACCTAAGCACCACCCCCTGCTGTGTGTCTGTGTTGCCAGGACGACAGTGAGCTTCGTGGCTTACTGCTGCTCCGGTCAGTGTATGCGGACCTTCGACCTTCAGAGCTGATCCCTAGGCCTGATGCTACCCCCACCCCTCCATGAAAAAACACAGAAGAGGACTGGAGCCGGCATGCCGACAACTTCCCAACTGAGGCCAAGCCAGAATCCCAGTGGCCTCCCAGGCCAGGACTCCAACTGGACGGGCACGTCTAAACACAGAACAGAGCCACTTGGCTGGGATTTCACACCGTCATTAAGTGACCTGTTTTAATATTGTTTTTTTTTTTCTTTTTACACAAAGCTACTACATTGGCTGCTGACTGATGAGGAATGAGAAGAGTTTGTAAATACTGTCAGCAGCCTGAAAAGAGGCCTATTTTTCACCTTCGAGTAGCACACACTCCATTTACACTAAAATATGACTTTCAATTATTTTTGTCAGCATCCCACTCAGATGAACATTTGTCATATTTTTGTACGAGGCAAGAAACTAATATAGGGGACCCCTCATCTGCAATACAGAACACAGAAAACTAGGGAGACTCGAGGAGAGGTGTGGATTTTTACCGAAGACGTGTTATGTCTCTGAAGCGGGCAGAGGGGCCTCCAGCTGCCGTTAAATCACACCGTTCAGGAGGCTGTTCTCAGACCTGGAAACCAGGGCGCTTGTTTACAGCTCTGATTCTGTTTCCTTATCTGATCTTTGCAGATCTGTTGATGGTGAATGTGTATTTTTAACAGCGTGACCCGCTGGAGGTGAAGCTGTTTTGCTTTGCAGCTGTGCATGTGGTGTGTTTGAGAAAATGAAGATGTGCGGATTTTTTGTTACGAACGGCGTGCTTTTCCGCACGGGGGCCTGACTTCCAACATGCCTTTCTTTCTCCGTGGCGTTCATGTCGCGTTTACACAGACAGCTGATCCATCTCGGCCCTGCCGCTTTCATAACGACCTTTCCCGTGGCTGTAGCAGACCGGGATTCATTCCAGGTGCGATTCGTGTACAGTATGTGTACAGTATGTGTACCAGTTCTCCTTAGTAATTAACAACACTGTAAATGTGAAGAATAAAGTCGGAAACACTTTGTAGGCCATACGTCTGCGATTTCAGCCTGGATATGTGAGATGAAACTGACATTTGGAGTGAAATCTGCTCGTTAGCATCCAGACGCGATGGAGTCCTCGGCCTGGGTGTTTATGAAATGGGACTGACAGGCGTACCCCTTGGCTCAGTCGCCCATTGCACGCGTTCCTCTCCAAAGGCAGCCGGGTCGCTGGACCCTCATCTCAATGCTTTCTGACTATAAAGTGAACTTCCCCTCTGTGTGAGAGGTAGATGAGGTGGAGTCAGTGCTCAGAGTGAAGACGACAAACCTCACGATGCCCCAGAGCAATGAAGCTGCCCGTAATCTGTACTGCCTGGGATTAGCGGACGGTGCTGGGGCTTTCTGACGTTAGCGATGTTGTGAAACGTTACCACTGCCCTCCTGACGTGTGTTTCAGAAATAAATGACTTGCTATGCTGAAATGGGTGTGCGACTGTTTCTGCGCAGGGCCGGGGGATGAAATGCCTGATTCCTGGACCCGTGCCCCCCCCCCCCCCCCCCCACCGCATTCCCAGAGTGAGCTGCACTCGACTCTCGCTCCTGCTTCGGATTTGTGAATAATTTCCCACATTTACGGCTCTGGCGCTTTTGGCCGTGGTGCGTATTTATACTGAGCTCAAACGCGGCTCACAGCATCTCGCGCCTGTTGTCCTTGACAAGGAAGCTTCGATGGAATGCGAAAGCCTAAATATCGATTTATCAGGGCCTCTCCATGCCTAAAAAAGGCAACATACTTACTCAGCCTACCGTTATTTCTCTGTTGTTTCTCTTGGAAGCTGAAAAAGCGAAGTTCCTCGTTCCAGGATTGGTTTGGCGGGCTGTCTGGCGGGGGGGGGTGGGATCTCTGCCTGTCATGGACGATCCAAGGTGCACTGGGCTTCGTGTGCCTCGGCTCGGCACACGGAGCTGCAAGGGGTGGACAGGGAGGAGGGACGGCCGCTGCAGACCAGAATGTACATCGCAGCAGAGTGATTAAGACCCGCGGCTGTGGCACTGTGGTGGCTGTGCAGTTTGCCTGCTTCGACTGTGTTTAATCTGAGTATTTTCAGCTTTCAGATTACGATGCTGGAGAATGTGGATATGGAGTGTTTTGTAATTAACCGTTCTTTACATGAAACCTCAATCTGAAGCGAAACATTGAAAATATTTATTGTGCTGAAAATGTTCCTCTCATGGGTAGCAGCTGGTGATGAGGTCAGACACCTGGTACAGGTGTATTTATCCAAGGATCCGTCCCCCTGTGTGGATACCAGGTGCGTCGCCTGTCTGTCTCTCCGGTGCAGTCATGGCTGGCAGAGTTAGATGTGTTTCCACAGAGATACAGGTCTGTCAGATAATAACCAGGAGGGCTGGGCTGCACCTTCCCCCGCCACAAGGCTTGGCTCTCGCTCTTTGCCCGTCCTCTGCCTGTGCGACGTAGGAGCCACAGTAGGCTGCCCATTAATCTCGTCTCCAGGGGCACGCAACCCTGACACATCCATTATCCTGTCGCTGGGCTTGGAGCTGCGTGGAGGTGGGACGCCCTTCATTGGGCAGCGTGCAGCTCGCCGCGGATGCAAGGCGTCCTGATGCTTTGAGGTCTGATCCATCTGTAACGTCGTTAATCCGCTGGGAACATCATTCCGGTGCCGTGCCGCCTGCGTCTACCCACTGCTCTCTGGATTCTTACGCGTTCATTACCGGTGAGTCTCTAGAGCGTTCTCTGTTTACGGAGAAGGTTATATGTTCACAGCTCCCGTTGGGGTCTTTGCTGTGAGCCATGTTTCTGTGGGCTTAAATCCATCCATGTGTACTTTTCAGAACACTTGCCACTGTCGTTCCACTCCATGCACAGGACATGCTTCATGGAAATGTCTTCCGAGGCACCTGGAATTGGGGGGGGGGATCTCCTGTGGATGTGGACAGGAGCCCAAGGAAAACAGGAATAAGAGTTCCTGGTTGGACTCGCAGGCTGGTGTGTGGGCATGGCGCCTAGCTGTGTGGCCCGCGGGCCTGGCCTGGCACCATAGCCGAGGTGCTGCCTATGCCCCTCCCCTCGTGGGGTCATTTAGAGACTCACCAAGGTAAATCAGGGTTAATTCCAACATGTGAGCAAATTCTGCAAACTAACTGAGAGAATTTGGCTACCCCTCTAGCATAGGCATCCCTGTTTGGTCAGGTCGGCTCCAGGTACGATCATGCTGCCACTTAATTAATGAGCCCTGTCCTTCATGTTTCCCAGAAGCCTTTGCAGCCTGACTGCTCTGACGGGCTCCTGCCCCCCCGCAGTCCCCGTCTCGCCCGACTGGCTGTCACAGTGTCATGCTTTTGTTCCTCACAATGGCTAGGTGTGCCCGCGTCTGTACTGTCCATTGTTCTGTCAGTGGGGATGTGAGGGGGGTCCATCAGACTGGAGGGGTGCTGGACCCCAGTCCGCCCTCACACACAATGGGGGGCCGAGGTTAGGACCATGGGGAACAATGAGAATTCACCATTAGCACGGATGTCCCCAGTGGGGGGTGTGTTCCTGCCTGCTTGGTCATGGAGCGGGGAGCCTTTTGGTGTGATATCTGCTCGATCTTTATTTACACATAAATCTAAGAAAATTAAGAATATAGAATTTATAACTAGGTTTGTTTTTGCGTATCGTCCATTTATCCAGCTGATTCCATCTGCGCAGAGATCTGAGGTGACTTTATCATCTCATTTACCTCGGAAGACCTTTATCATCCACGATCTGAAGAACAGGCTTGAGAAAGTGAGGTCGGTGTCCACACCTAGACTGTCAGGCTTGACGAAATACCCGCTGGGTTCGTCCGGCGCTACCCGCCGTAATGAGCCCGGCGGCGGAGCCGAGGAGTATTGGGAGACAGGCAGGGTTTGAATAAGAAAGGGGAAATCTAAACCAGCTGCGTGCTGCTCGAAATCTGGCAGTGCGCTATGTAGCATTTCTAACACCACTCGCAAACATTCGGCCGGGAGGACAGAAGTAGGGAGATTCATTTCGGCTTTGAATTTTCAAATAAAAATCAATTTGTGTTTTCCGTAAGTATCCCCCTCTGGAGCATGTCAGAAATGATTTGTGATTAAGTGCTTTTAGGATTAGCTGTGGGCTGCTGTGTTGGTGCCGTTTCCTGATCCCGAATCTCCATGCTGTCAGTCCCTCTCCAATTCTGTTCCTGAAATGGTGAGAAGCTGTTATGTATAATACTGGGGATTTTAACTGTTTAGGATAACAGGATTTCTGCATCTGTATCCTAAACACGAGTTAAATATTAGCTGGTGCATATTAGCTTTTTGCTTGTGTGATAGAAAATGGCTTGAAAGATTTCTTTGAGGTGCTTTTTAAATAGATCAGCGCTCAGAGATGGAGGTGAGGGAGAGACTGGGAATGAAGACGAATCCAAATCCGGTGGCGGCCACCAGGAGTCAGGAAGGCGTTCAGGCACATTTTTAATACAGTTCATGAGAGGAGGGAGAGACGGGCTGACAGGGAACACGGTAAGCATGCGAGTGAGTCTCCGAGACTGTGGGACAGAGACAGGAAATGATTCCGGAGGTAGCAGGGGGAAGATAAAGCAGACTGCGGGGGGTGGGCTGGCCCCTGGGTGTTGGAAAGTCTGAGGAGACGTTATTCGACAGTGAAACCAGGAGCAACTCCCAGGGCTGAAGAATCCCTGAGCGACGTCTCTGTCCGGCCATCTGGGTCAGGCAGGGCAGGAAAGTCTGTGGAGGTAGTCCGCTTTAAATCCGCTTTAAACACCAGTCACGCAGGGAGCCAGCAGCCCCGACACAGGACTGGAAATTCCAGGTTTCTGGAATGTTTTCCCCAGGGTCTCCTGCCGAAGCCAGAGTCCGTTGTTCTTGGTGAGCGAGGGGGACTGAACTCCATCGCCCGACTTGCCGGCTGTGATGCCGCCGCTGCTCTCAGATCAGGTGTGGGGTTAGATTTACGGTTTATGGAACACTATGATTTTCTAATGGCTGTCACTATATACAGACGATAACTACAGCCATGCCAATTAAGTCGTGTCTCACATGCAGATCGCTCTGACGAAATATTACAGGTCGGAAACATAAACAGCATCATTGAAGGTTAAAGTTTTAAGACTTTTTTTCCCTTCTGCTGGCTGTCCTGGCTGCATCCAGTAAGTGAGCACAAGACAGATCCTCTAACTCAATGACGCGGCGACACGAGATTTTACATAAACGTGGCGAATTTCAGACGGCTGCTTCATCTGGGGCATCCAGGCAAGGAGAAGTGCTGCTGCAAGAAGGTTCTGCAGCAAGTATGGGACTCCCGCTCCATGCCAAAGTTCCCCTCTGCACGTGCAGTCAGGCTGAAGACGGGGGAAACCGGACTGAACCTCTGTGGAACGAGAGAGATTAATAGCTGATGCCTGTGTTTTAAAGGGCAATTGAGGAAGGCGAGCCTGTAGTCCAGTGTAGTACAAATTCAGCACTCGCTGCCAGGCTGCCTGCTCCTTACTCCAGCACGGGTGTCTCCTGCCAAGCTGAGAAGCCCTCGCCACATAAATCAGCCCAAACAAGTCACTGCACTCTGCTTACCTGATGCACGGATGTATTACCTGAGCCTGGCACACAGATGCCGCTCGCATGCCCTCGCTGTTTGTTGTGAAAGAAACAGGTGAAAAAGTTAAGATATTAACCAGGAAGTGTGAGAGCTGTGTGTGTGTTTTAACGGGATGCAGGTGTAAGGTGTCAAAATGCAGAGGAAAGGGTGGTGACGCAGCGCGTGACATCACACCTCATACTCCCCCTGTGATCGACGGTCCCGAGACGACCTTGTCAGCCACGGAATTAAATCATTTTGCTGACGAATGGAGAAACGGATAGTTAAGTCCCTTCTCTGGGCAGGGCTGTCAGAGCGTTAAAATACGGAACAAGTGTTGCATCTCTCAGACGAGGAAAAAAAGCGTGTCCTCGGGGACGAGGCAGGGGAGAGCGTACGGTAATCCGGCGATAAGAGGAATGACATCTCACAGAATGGTACCTTTTTATTCAGATGGGACAAATCCCCAACTGTTAAAGTTAAGTGGGCGGGCTAATCCTTCACAGGACGGAGAGGAGCCCGCTCATTACGGGGAAAACGGCGCCAATACGCACTGACTCAGCAGGAGAGCGTCAGCCGCTAATATCTTACTCGGTTATACCTTAGGGGGCACGTTCTAGAGTGCAGGAGGGAGGGGGGTCTTGCCCAGACCTCAAAGAAAAGACAGCTGAGGACTTTGGCCCTGTAATGCGGGACTCATATCAAACATGAGGTGTACTAGAGTCTGGCTTCTTTAACCAAGCACATGTCTGAGACTTTATCTTGCAGGCTTTGTTAAAGATGGACTACAGATTCCAGGGGTCCATAGCCAGCTGCGCCACACCCAGCGTTTACCTCTTGCAAACACAGCCAGCCAGTAACAGGGTCTCTGCGCCTGTGATTGGAAGGTTGCCGGTTCGAGCCCAGCTTTGGCACAATATTCACATCCGTGGGCCCTTGAGCAAAAGGCCCTGAACCGCCCAGCTCCACGGGCGCTGCTGCAGATGGCCGCCCTTCGCTGCCCGGCTTGCTCTCACCTATATGTGTTTGTGTGTCATGGAGAACAAGATGGCGTAGGTGAGAAGAGAATTTCCTCACGGGGATCAATAAAGTGTCATTATTTTTATTTCAGTCAGAACCTGTCATTTCCTCACAGAACTGATGACATCATCACAGCCTCACTCCCCTGAAGTCCTGTCATGGCTCCTTGGTGCCTTACAGTGTCTGATCACTTTGTCACAGAGTTTTCTTCTCATCAGTTAATGGAGAAAAAAGGAAAGAATTTAGGACCTCAGGCCTGACACTCTCCCACCTACCTCTAAGCATTATTACAGTAAGTCATTTTCAGTAGTCCTGGGTTGTTTTCCATTTACCTATTAAAAAGTGACGATTAAAGAAGATCACAACACCCCAGCAAACATCCCAGAGGTGTTGAGATACTACAGTAGACATCTCAGAGGTCTTCAGTGTTCTTTGCAGCTTAAATTAACCAATAAGTAGCTGTTGACATTAGTGCAAGGTTGGTATTAGCCTTAGATTGAGCAGCAGGGGAGAATTCAGGTTGGGGGTAAAGAGCTGCTTATCCGAGGACAGCACTTTCAGACATTAGCCCTTTTCGTCAGTAATCACTGGGTAACGTTCTGGGTCCCAATTCTAGTGCTGGAGTTTGCAACACAATTTGCAGATTCCCTGTTCAGACACACCAAAGAAACCTGGTAATTAGCTGTGTGTGTTTGAGCAGGGAAATGTGCAAACTCTGAGATTCTGGCCCTCCTGCTCCAGAACTGAGGAACGTTGTACTAAATGCTGAACCTTTTTTTTTTGTTTTCAGCTCCAAAGAAGCTAAACAGCCTTTTCCTTGCAGGTGACACATACTGATCTCAGGCCTGAGGACGATTTATCAATAATCTTTTATCAACAAAAGGGCCATCAGGTTCCTTTGCAGATGGGCATCAGTCACGTCACCAGAAATGGCTGGAAGCCTTTCCTTTATCTCATACTCTTGCTAATACTAATGGTAATAGGAGTTGGGGGGGGGGGGGGGGGGGTTGTTTGTGTGACAGCTGTGGCCCCCCATGAAGCTCTGTCACAAAATACACACCGGGGAAGTCTGCATGAATCTGGGATCCCATCCGTCACACCGCTGTCGCCCCCAAAAGGTCGAGGGATGGCAGAGAGGGCAGGATGTGAAATCAGCCATCGAAAGCCAGCTGCTCCAGGCTGGGCAGGAGCTTTTGATGGAGACAGCATAAAACCCCGTGCTGAATATAAGAAGTCCAGTTATTTGCCTGTTGATGTCTTTCTGTGTGCCTCCTTAGGCCTGGGCCTTCATTTTAAATCCCGAAAAACACTCAGATGTGTTTCCTGCCACGATGACTTTGTAGATTCCGTAATATTTGTCTCTCCTAGGTGCTTTTGGGAATTTGTGATTCAGAACTTTTATCTTTTCCTGATTTTAACTTACTTGAAGGCTCCACTGTTCCTCGTGTCGTCCACTTTCATTCTGCTGGCTCCTGCATTTTGACCCGTTTTTTTTTTTTGTCTTTCTCAGATTTTTCTTTGAATTCCGTCTCTCTTGTGTAGGTCCAACATTTCTAATAAGTTTCTAGTGCTTTCTTTGAAGTCGGAGGGCACACTCTCAAGGTGATTTCTTGTAAATCAGATGACCATGTTCCTTTTCAGCTTCACTTGGAGGTCACACATACGTACTTCATCATCTGTTCATAATCTTCGGCAAACAGATTTCTTTGCTGTTTGAACTGGGCTCTTGCATAGTTTGGTATTGAAAATGTGTTCTGTTTGATTTCTGTGAACTATCCGCTGATGTCTAGGTTGCTTGAAGAATATATTGGCAATGAAGAGGTTGTTGGATTCGCAGGGTCTGATTAGTCAATGCCGCTTGATTCCAGCTAAGCGCGTCCAAGGCTATACTGGCCAACTGAGTTTCTCACCTTCTCACTTCTTACTATGGCATTCCGGTCTCCCGTCGCCAGGTGCATTATCTCGCTGCATTTCCTCTGTATTTCAGTCTGAATCTGGTCACAGAACTTTAGGATTTTCCTCTTTGTCAGCAGCACTTATTAGGGCATGAGCCTGTATAACTGTCATATTGAAGGGATGAGGGGAAATATCCCTCAGCCACAGCATCATATCCAGTTACGGTCTTTTCAGTGCCCTTCCTGACTATGAAAGCCACACCATTTTTTCAATGTTGTCCAGTTTCTCGGTAGATAAAGGTGTGTTCACCTAACTGAAAGTCCCAGGCCAGTCCATTTAAATCCGACAATGACAAAGAAGTTGAATAACTTGAAGTTGAATAATTAAAAAAAAAAAAGTTAAATCTCTGTTTTTAAATCCTGGTTTAATCGTGGTTCTGCTGACAGGAGGCTACGCTGAGCAGCAGGTTGCTTCCAGGTTCAAAATGTCTAAGACAGCAGTAGACAGGAATAAGGCGCAGCAGGAGACACTGGGAACGACCAGCAATCAGCCAGGCAAAGGGCAGAAGCGACTTTCTAATGCCAGGGATGACCGTCAACTTATCTGGCAGTGCCTCATAAATTGGAGGATGGCCTAAAGTAACCTTCCGAAAAAATGGGAAACATTAAGTGTTGTGAAGTGCAGTGCTAGGAAAAATCATTACAGGCTTCTAGAAGTCCCATAAAGCAAGGAAGAAGCCCTACATTAATGAGAAGCAGGGAAGAGTCAGGCTGGAGTTTGCAAAAAAAACAAAAATGTATATTTTACACAGGTGCATACCCTTAAGTTGAGAAATGAGTGAAACTGAAAATTTTGCTGTGGTCTCTAATTTTTTCCACTTTTGTCTTTCCTTAATGCAGCCTTCCTTATTTTAGTTCCATTCTTTCTCCGCTCCAATGATGATCCTTTCTTTGAAGCTTCAGACTTTCTTTTCCAGCATGGCAATATCGTAAATTGGACGTCCAAAGGCTTTGATCCGCCTACATCATAAACACCAGCTGGACCCCAAAGAATCGTCAGGTCTCTTCAGTAGTGCCTTCTAAACAGAGGGCCCGTATTTCAGCGCTACATCATTATTCATTCTGGTTTGTCCGTCTTTTTCTGGGTAACGTACAGAAGTGGTTCACGTTGCCTTCTTCCGCACAGTTTGAAATAGTGTCGTCGCCGTCGTCACCACTGTGATCCTCCTCCACTAACACCTCTGCTCTTCTGTATCACTGCTGGCCAACAAGCTGGTGGTAGATTTCGTCTGGCACTTCTGCTTAGACCTGTTTGCAATGGGTGACTGACAATCCTGCCCTGACAAGACACCGTAGCGTGAGGAGGACGGCCGTAGGTAGCGAAAGATTAAGGATGGAAAAGGTGGCTTTTATAAGTAGGTCAGTGTCAGATTGGAGCAGAGAGAAACATCACCAATCAATGATAAAAGCACATGACAGCAGAGGGTGAAAAACTACCCCCACCTCTTCATGGAAATGTCTGCTGTTCCAGTGCTAAAATCTATGTGGAAAAACTATTTAGGTGTGAATTAATTGTGTGAAAACCAACTGAGTCTGAAAAATAAGTGGAAATGCTGCCGAGGATCTACAATAGGGCTGGAGCAGCAAACAGCGATGCAGGAGCCAAAAATCCTCAGTTCACACTCACTACTTAGAGCCCAGATGGCGTGGAATGGCTTGGAATGTCCTGGCAGGGCTCAGCGCTGGGTGCCTTCTGAAGGGATAGATGTCTGCACTGTCCAGGACCCAGGAAAAGGAGACAAATCACATACAGCAAATGGATGGGAATCGGCTAGATAATGATGCAAAGTATAATGGAAAGTTACTCAACTGCTAACCAGATAGCTGACATCTATATTTTAATGGCTAATTCTGAGACTGGGATGAAATGAAGACCAATAAAGCGTGCTTGTTCAAATTACCTACCCTAGTGGCCAAAATTGTGGCAGCACCTAGCATTTCTGGCATTATGCTTTAAAAATTACTATACTTATACTGGCGGTAATATTTATAAACAATCAAAGAATATTACAAATATCATACATTGGATGATTAAATAAGTAACTGGAGCAACTGTTAAAGTTCTGCAATCTCTAAAATTTGGAAGTGTTTCCACAATTTTGCCACTAGTGTGTGATTGATACTGGTCTGGAACCCTTCCTAAAGGTACTTAATCTGCTCAAGTGAAATGAAAAACTGTACAGATGGATAAAAAGGCATCAAGTAAGCAAACAACGACTCGTATTTGAGTTGGTTTTTTTGTGTTGGCAGGTGGGGGAGTGCAGGCAGACTGAGTGGGTCAGGCAGCTTGGCGTCATTGGTGGGTTTCTGAAAAGAGGCAGAATCATTTATAACCGTGGCAAAGAATGTCAGGAAGCCAGGGGTGGGGTAAAGACACAAGCCCGGGAGATATGGGGACTTTTTGGGAGAATGAAGCTGAGCCTTCATTTGTGCATCTTTTACTCTCTGTTTGTGCGGTAAATCCATCGATCTGACCTGGTTCCCATTGAAATAAACCAGGGCTGAGATTGTTTTTGACTGAGTCCTTTGGACATGGAGGTTAGAGGAACCACCATTAGTGGTTTACTTACAGGAACATGACAGATGCTTGACAGAAAATGCCTGTCGCTTTCTGCTGCTGAAGCAGCGACAATATAATCTGGCATCATGTCAACGGGAAAGTTCCTAAGAATTCTGGATTCTCCCCCATGGGGAAATTGTTGCAGTTTTCCCATGGAAGATTCCCCCCCCCAGCAGAGAAGAAATGCTGCATGGTGGGGCAGAGGGGGGCCAAAACAGCTGGGAAATACAAGGTTCCCATATCAGAAATATTTTAACATCAATTAACAGTCAGCAAAAACTGTGAGGAATACATAAGACCCATAAAAAGTAATAAAACAAATATCTCTGATATAGGTAACTTTCCATTCATGCTAATTTGGGAGGGATGCACTTCTACTTGATAATGTAATGATTTGCCAGGGAAAAGCCATAGTGAGACTCGAAACCCCCTCCCCTCTCAAACCGCCAGCTGTGACTCCCAGCTACATGATCAGGAACCGAAGGCCCCTTAGTGGGGCTCTTAGGATCAATACAATCTAAAATCTGTTGCGTTCTGCTTTTTTTTCATGACACTCCAGTACAGCAGGTGGCAGTAATGTAGCCCATTTAAAGACGACTATAAAGCTTAACGAGATGATCTGTCAACAGACACATTTTATTACCCATAGTTTGGCAAAAATTAAAAGGCAGCCATCTTCTCACATTACGACGTTTGTGTGTTCTCTTCACTATGCCTCTTTGTCCGTATTTATACTTATGACTGCTCAGCCTACTTTGAGCAAACCTGATCGGTAGAGCAGAACTGCGTAGTCACTGTTGGAAAAAAAAATCATGCTGGAAGGTTATTTTATTGTGCCGGAGCCCAAACTGACAACTGTAATGATAACTGTCTACTTGAAACACTCCAGAAGTTCAGAACCTCAGTCCATTTCGGTATCTCAAAGCCATGTTTTCAGCAGATACTTGTGTTCAGCCATAAGGCTGCGAGCAGGTGTTTTGTGTTTAGTTGAGTGTGCAGTTACAACCCTTGCCCAGAAGCTGAGAAATGTAATTTCACTGACAAATGTTCAGCCGCGGGTACCGAAGGTCACTGCTATTAGCCAGTGTTATTAATGTTCTCGGTGTTTTCCCACAGGTGACCTTTTGTAGGGCAGGGTGGTTCCTAACCCTCGACAATCCAGGAACATGCTATTTGAAAGGTATTTAAAATTCATGGTTCATTGTCTATTAAGTCAAACAGAAAGAGAATATTTACTATGCAATACACTAGCTAGTGAGTTATGTGCTTGTGCTGGAGATCACGTCTGGATGGATGAGATTATTCTGCTAATCAGCCCAGGAACAGCGGGAAATGATCAGTGAGGGTCACTGCCCTTTAATCCTGACAACAGCTACCACAGCAGTGTGGCGTGTCTCTTCACCTGTGACCAATATCTCCACACACACAGTGAACACACACTGATTGTACACACAGTGAATGCACAAACACATATTCACTCTAGACAAAGTGAACATGCACTGAATGTACACACAGTGAATACACAAACACATATTCACTGTATACAGTGAACACACATAAACACACTGAATGCACACACAATGAACACAGTTACACATGAACATAAACATATGAACACACACACACAAACACAGTGAAGACACAGTAAGCACACACTTACATGTGAACACATACTGTGAACACAGTAAAGACACACTTAATGAAGTAGCGGTCAAAGCCCATGTGACGCCCCAGCAAGCTTCACCGCCGATAATAGTTGTCGGGTATGAGTGTTTGCCATGTCGGCGCCCCCTCAGAAAACGCCGCCCTGGGTGACTGCCCATCTTGCCCTCGCCAGGATCCTCCTCTGACACGGTGATACACCGTGATAACGCTTCCAGCGCTCCTGCCACCTAAGGCCGATGACGTCATGCCCCAGCTAGCCGCGTCCTGCGCAAACTCACGACCGAGTCCCGTTTTCTGCCTAGTCTTTAGAGCTTACACTTTAAATAACAAAGCGCGTACTGTTATTAAGCACATAAAATAAAACCCATACACACATACAAATAATTGTAAAGACCAGTTATCCCGATAGCGAGACTAAAGCGCGGTGCTCCAGCCAAAGTGCGAGGCTTTTTAAAGGGCCGGCGGCGAGCGCGGAGGGCTGCCCGCCTCGCCCGCAGCCCGTCAGATGAAGGGAGGAGCCTCGCAGTGACAAGCGGCTGCTTCTTCCTCACTTTGTCAGTTCCCTAAAAATAGATGCCGAGCGGCTGCGAGCGCCCGTCCGCTGCGCTGCGCCCGCTGGAGTCACCAATACGCGCTGAGCCCATCCAGCCAGGGACGGGGGAGAACGGGTAAGCGGCGGAAAATAGCAAGGAAATTACACGTAGGGACATGTCTGTGTCAAGGGGAGGGAGGGAGCTAATGAGGGAGGGAGAGAAGGAGCTGGAGGGAAGCGGGGGAGCAGCGATGTAAGCAGCCGATGCGATGTTACAGTAGTGTGATGCATGTTACCGCGAGAGGGATGCGTCCCTGGTGCATGATCCACCGCTTCTGCCATAAATGTAAATGTAATGTAATGTAATGTAATGTCATCCACGGAGAAACTGGTCCGATGTGGGACTTACTCAGCCGAACCGGACAGCGCTCGTTTCACTCACTTTCAAGCCTCGCGGCGGGGCTTTTGCTCCAGTGTTTGTGTCTCTATTTTATAACTTTACATTGTCCGGGATGAGTCTGATGGCTCTCAGCTGCTGCCTGCCTACTTTCCGTACGTTTCGCAGAGATTGCGTAGTTCGGTGCTGATGAAACTTGTTTGGTGGGACTGGTGTAAGGGTGCTGGAGCACCCATTCGGGAAAGGGCGCAGGACGGGCTGACAACTGCAGGAAAACGCCCTCAAGTCCGCCAGCTGCAGCGCTCGCATCAGCCTTTGACTGTATCTCCGCTTTAAAGACCCGATCCTTTTTGAAACAGGGTTCGGTATGCCAAACTTTTCAGTCGTATAAGCTTCTAAACACTTAATGAAGAAGGCTGTTTTATCTCAGGCTCAACGCCTTCAAACACGGTCAGACAGTGGGACAGTTTTACCACCTTCATCACGAAAATGAAGCTTTTACTGTAAAGTAGTTGCTAATGTGCAGTCTGCTTGTGTGTACATAATAGCTTATAGTTACTCAAAAAGACTATCGGCTTTATAGCGTTCTTTTGGAAAAAGAAAAGGTAATGGTAATATTTATTTTCCCTTAAGTCGTATATATTTTCATTGTGAGCGCTGGATTCTGCTGGCTTAAATATGCTCTTAAAGTCGCGTTTCGTGATATCCGCCATTTGTCACCGTTTTAGTTAAATGTCTTGAGATTGTTAGACATCCTTTCTTCTTACATTAAATGTTTTTTGTTGTTTCGTAAACATCCGGAATTTCGATAGTTTATTTAACGGTTCTTTATGCGTATTTATTGCGTATTGTGTTTTTTATTGCATATCTTGTTTTTCCACTGGGCATCCTTAATTAACAGTTATAATGCACCTGTTATTAGACTTTTTGGCTTAAATGCTTCATGGATCCCTTTGGACAAAATGTCCGTTAAATAAATAAAATTAAAACGTTACCTAACCGTGTGTTCGCCGGTGAAACAGATACTAATTTCTTAAACTTTACGACCACTTACTTAAGCAGCTAAACGGTGAATTAGAAACCATTAAGGAGAGCAGAAGGGAAAGGGGCTGTAAAGGCACTTTGCATGTCTGGGTTTCGTGACTTGGTCCTTCAGCTGGGGCGGAGAGAGGCGGCGTTCGGCGCCTGGCCGCAGACAATCGGGGCTCCGCGTCCGTCCCGCTTCGAGACATGGGGCATCACCGGAGCCCACTTCCTTATCACTGACATGTCCTCATTTTTCCTGCGACATGTTTGCTCATGCTTGGTGTGGGAGCTGTGGTTCGCAAACCAAGGCTGCTTCTTGCTGATGGAGGCTAGCGAATACCGAGTACTGACAGGCACTCGCTGTATGCATCGGGGCAGCGGCGATAGGTGTGTAACCCAGGGGTAGTAGGTTCGAATCCCCCGGGACAGCTTTTGTGCTGTTATGTGCGAGCTTAACGAAAACCCTTCGAGCACAATGTCTAGCTGAACAAACTGTTGTATATTATA
The DNA here is from genome assembly GCF_023856365.1 of Brienomyrus brachyistius. NCBI lineage: Eukaryota > Metazoa > Chordata > Actinopteri > Osteoglossiformes > Mormyridae > Brienomyrus > Brienomyrus brachyistius. The sequence goes on along the minus strand of NC_064543.1, from coordinate 4,974,918 downwards.
ACTGACTAAATGCACTTGTTTCGCCAGATTTATAACAAGGCTTTGAAGCCCTATGAATAATTAATATAATTGATCTCGGTTGCTTGCCCTTGACAAAGCACGGATTGAAATACATCTGCTTGATAAGATTTTGAGGGACATTAAAACAGTGAAGAGGTCAGTATAATGTTTTTCTGTGACGTCGTTATTCTTATGGTGTAACTTGTTTATTTGTTTGTCATAGCTGTAAGTTAGGAAAGCTGAAAGTGTCATTTCTGGTGTTTGTTAATAAATTATGCCCAACACCTTCCAACAGAGAACTCTGTGAGGGCTGAGGCTCTGTGTATATGTGTTTCTGCATTCCTTTTTGTAATTGAATCCATATCCATTTAAGAATATTACATCGGTGCTTGCCTGCTGGTTGGAAGCAAGGCAGGGCATATTCAGGGATTATTTATGCTGCTGTAGTGGACTGGGGGGGCTCAGGAGAGTGTCGTTTTATTGCAGGTGAGGCTATAGGCTTCAATCCACAAAATATCACTCTTTTTATATCACTTCTCTTAATATTGTTTCAGTTATATCTGGTATTTACAAAACGCAAAGTGTTTTTATTTGCGATGAGTGAAGATCAGCTGTCTTGGTTTGCGAGAGCGCATTAAAGCGTCGTTTAAGGTTTAGCGATGTCGTTTCGTCGCAGCGCCTGCGTCTTACGCATAGAAGGCCCAGCACTAAGCCTCTTTTATTGTGCTTTTTCCATCCTTGCCCTGGTCCTGTACTGTACGTGTGATCTGACCTATTCCGATGCCTCCAGTGTGTTAATTCTGTCACATTTCTGAAAATGATGCTCTGTGTCCATCTGTTAATTATCCACTCAGTGTCTGACATCGCTGGAAGGTATAGCTTCCCAAATGTGCTAATATTCCCTTAAAAATTCCGCCTTCTCTGAGGAAGAGGTGTCTTATAAAGGCATATTTGAAACAGGAACGTTTAAGTATGTTATGCTTTGTATTCCTGATCTTTGGGATCTGATGGTTGTGGTTAAATCATACTCGCCTTCCACACGATCGTCAGCAGGGCCCTTTAAACTTTAGCGTTAAAGCTCTTTCTGAAGAGGCTGTAATCAGCCCTCGTCTTCCTGTCCTGTCACCTGCGTCTGGATCAAACGGGCAGATATTTAGACGGCCTGCTGCAGGACCCCTTGGCTGAATGTTGGGGGGAAGCGTCTTTTGCTTGTCTTGGACTGGTTGTTTCCGCTCCCGCTTCTCCTGTAACCCATAGAAAGGTATCCGCTTTCCCCCAGTGCACCTGCTCAGCTGTGACTGACGGCCCTTTTTTTTCTATCCATCTGTCCCTTTCCCACTGGGTCACCACTAGCCTGGAGCCTATCCCAGGAACACCCTGGATGAGATGTCAGTCCGTTGTAGGCCACATGCGCGCGCGCACACATACATACACACACACACACACACACACACACACACACACACACACACACTGCACATTGTATGTAGGCCAGATAGCCTGACGGCAAGAGGTGGCTGGAGTACCCAACATGCGAACATGGAGATGTGAAGGGTCACAATTTGTGCGCTTCCTGGGATTTGAACCCACAACCTTTGTTTTATTTGCACAATGCTGCTTGTTGAGCTACAGGAGCCAGAGGCGCCCTCTCCTTAATAATGCTGTCTACTTTCAGGTGTTAATTTTGGAATTCATTCCATCCATCCATCCATCCATCCATCCTACCCACCCACCCACTTATAATCTAATTGGTTATTCTATATAGGGGCCTGGATCCTGTCCTCTGTGCCACCCTTTTTGAAATTGCCACAACTGATCTTATTATATGACAGATCTTGGCTTCCTCGTGACCTGGGGAATCGCTTTAAATCCAGCTAAAGTTGTAAATGATGTGGGATGAGGGCTCGGGGGGGTTTGTTGGATGCTGGATTACTCCCATCCAAGTAGCACACAGAATTATCATCGCTTCTTTTTTAGCACCAATTTGCAGAGGAACGGCGCCAGCGCTGCGCGTGTTTTTATTGACTCACTATTCCCGGCCCGTTCCGCTCATTTGCTCGGCGGTGCGGCGGCTGAAGGCTGCGGAGGAGAGTCCCGCACATCCTGCCTCATTAGCTGGTGTGAAGCACGTCTTAGCGAATATTACAGGCCGCTTCAGATGGCGCGATCTGTGTGAAACCATGTCGTCACACGAGTACGTCTGCTGTCTGCTGCCCGCAGGCTGAGCGGGTGCTGGGGGAGTCTTACTGCCCCCCTGCTAATTTGTTACGCACACAGGAGAATGGGTGGGAGGAAGGGCAAAGGCTTGCCGTCCAAATCCCACAAGGGTCCGGCTGTTGTACCTTTGACAAAAGTACTCAGCTTCGGATGTGAGAAAATGATTCGAGGGGAGGGTCAGGGGGTGGGCACTGAGGGGGTGTCTTTCACTTTTAACTCAAATTTGACTGCTTTCTATGCCTGCTTTTTAGCCCTGTAACAAAACAGGATGGGAAGGGGGGGGCATGTAGTGTGTGGGTGTCAGTTTGATCAAGCATTAATGCAGCCTGTCATAAGTGAAGCCGGCAGTTTTACAAAATGCCTTTTCATTAACTGAAGCACTTTCCCTTCTTCGTTCTCAGGACGTTCTTCCTGAGGGAGGAGAAACTTCACAGGCAGAACGTTCAACTGAAGCCCTGGGTCCCGGTGGCCCTGTATGATAACCCTGGTAAGATCGCCCCCCCCCCCTCCCCCCCCGCCTGCTCACCTCCATCCGCTGGCTTCTCTGCTACACTGGCAGAGATGAAGCTTCATTCCGAGTTGCTATTTTTTGCCCGACGTGGCATGGGCAGGCACCCTGGTGTGGCACCGCGGGGGAGGGCGGCCACCCTGCGGTCTGAGCCTCAGGAGCGCCGGGGGCGGCTGTCGTCTTCCCTGTGAGGCCCGTGCGGAAATTGGGCCGCTTCAGCCAAGGAGTGTAAGAAGGAAAATGGGTCCAAGAGTAGCAGAACCGCTGAGGTCCACGATGGTTGGCTTTGGTGTGGCATCGGTTGACCTGCTATCGAGCATTTTGTTTGTGGGCATTTATCTTTTGGTTAGCTTTCACACGGGGGGGGGTGGGGCTGGAGAATTTGCTTATTTTGGTTTCCTTTGAGATGCTAAACATACCATATTTACAGTACCTGTGAGTGTCTGGGTGTCGGTGTTTGTGAGCGTGCTTGTGTGAGCGTGTGTGTGGGTTATGTATGTATTACATGTTATTTTGATGTTGTGGAGACCATTTTTCAGTCCTCACAAGAGGAAGTTCAATTTTATACAAATCTGTGAATCAAAACACAAAAAATGCCAAAAGTCTTGTATTTTGTTTAGTTACTTATGGTTTAGGTTAGGGCTGGGTGGGGTTAGGGTGTCATTGCTGGGATTAAGGTTTTTCCTATAAAAATAAATAGTCTCCACAAAAATATGAATACAATGTGTGCGCCTGTGCCTGTGTGCCTGTGTGTCTGTGTGTGCCTGTCTGTCTGTCGTGCCTGTGCGCACCTGTGCCTGTGTGTGTACCTGCCTGTGTGTGTGCCTGTGTGTGTGCCTGTGTGTCTGTGTGTGTGCCTGTGTGCCTGTGTGCCTGTGTGTGTGCCTGTGTGCCTGTGCCTGTGTGCCTGTGTGTGTGCCTGTGTCTGTGTGTGTGCCTGTGTGTGTGCCTGTGTGTCTGTGTGTGTGCCTGTGTGCCTGTGTGTGTGCCTGTGTGCCTGTGCCTGTGTGCCTGTGTGTGTGCCTGTGCCTGTGTCTGTGTGTGTGCCTGTGTGTGTGCCTGTGCCTGTGTGTGTGCCTGTGCGTGCCTGTGCCTGTGTGTGTGCCTGTGCGCGCCTGTGGCCCACGTTATGCAGACCCATATCACAGTGTGCCATTACCTGGTGCAATCTTCATTGTTTGCTTTTAATTGTTTTCCCATGCGATCCTGTGTATCTCTCATGGTATAGAATGGCACCCAGAGTGCTGCTCTCATGCTGGCTAGTCTGCGCTGTGATATCCGGCGTCTGCGTGTGTCGCGGTTTTGTCGTTGCTGAGGTGAGATGCATATTGCAGCTTCGCACTAAGCGTCGTCAGGATCTCCGCACACCACGCTAGCCGCCCTGCCCCTCGTATAGCTCTGCGCTTACTGCTCCACACGAAGGAGTTACTGCCGCCTTCCCATAATCCCTCCAGCTACGCGGCCAATCGCACACATCTGCGGCTTCATGGGCTCACGGGGGGGGATGTGGGATCTTCCAGCACTGCGTCCTTGACTTACCTTCTGGCCATAATCTTCCCCTCTGGCCTGGCCTACTTAGCGCACGTCCTCCTTAGGAGAGCAGCTTAAGGTCGTGCAGCCGGTATCCCCAGCCCCCCCCAAACCCCCCCGCCCCCTTGCTCTACCGGCCCTGGGCTGGGATGCCCTTGGCCCTTGCCGGTGGAGTGACCTAAACCTCGCTCTAATCCTCTTTTTCTGACTGGTGGCCCTTCAGTCCGGCCAGTTGACCTCTTGGGCAGTGCACAGCTCACAAAGACGTGCTCGACGGAGGCCAGCTGGCATGGAGTGCGTTTTGTCCGCCGGGGTGTCATGCATTGGCTGACGCAGTTGTTTGAATACACTGTCCTGCCTCCTCTCGTCCTTGACTCTACCAAACCGTCGCCATTTGAAGCCCCACATCTATTGATAATGCATTAGATGGTGTCAAGATGGTTGCTGCCTGCTTACCGTCCTTTGAGAGCCAGGGGGTTGCGCCTGAATCTCCACACCTACAGGGGCATCAGCGTGGTTCTTATTTCCGTTCTGACGCGACCCCACACCCTATAGGGTGAAGGGACAGCTGGGTGACCTGGGCTGGGGGAGAATCCCTCCAGTGTTCTGTGTGTTGTGGGGAGGGGGTAATTTGGCCATTCATCATATTGGCATATTGAGTGCTTTATGAGAAGCATGAATCTTACAAAATAAAACCCTCAATATCAGTTATGAGGGAAGATGTTTGACAGATACCTGCCAGCGTGTCTGGAACGAGCGTCAAGCAGCACAGATGGAGAAAACCATGGGGAGATGCGGGAGTGGAGGCTGGCGAGAGGATGGCGGCGTGACGCGGGGCTGCCGCCGGGGGGGGGGGGGGGGGGGGGGGCAGAGGGTGTCGCCGCTGCTGCGGGACTCGCCATACTTCACCTGCCCGTTATTACCGCGACTTGGCAGGAGTCGTCGGCAGTCTGCCGTCCGAGGGACGATGGGCACACTGACATTTTCCGCTGATCCCGAATGCTGGCATGGTCTGAGGAGAGCTCCTCCACCCTCCACCCTCCACGCGGAGCGCCCCCTTCAGGCAGCCGTGCTCAGCCTTCCTCCGCCAGTGAGCTGATGCTAATACGCAGGCTGCTACACTTGTGTTTGTTCCCTTATCGCATAAAGCTTTAGGTGTTTTAAGCACTGACTGTGTGACGGCTTCACCTTGTCATAATAGATGATGTCAGTGCCGCCCTCATCACACTTCGTCAGGAAGGCGCTTTGTCAAAAGGGATGGGAATCGGCGGGACATGTGTTTAAATCCCTGACATGACCAAATCCCGGCCGCTCGTGCATGGCAGCATTTCCATTCACCCCAGGCTTCCTCTTGCTCTGGGCTTCTCGGTCCCCCGACTAAGCTGAGACGACCCCCCGCAGCAAGCTGACGGTTCGAGCACAGTGGCCCTCAAGCTGCCCACAGCGGGCATCTTTACTGGCAGACATGGGGCTTTGAACCCCCCCCCCCCTTACGTCATCACTAGCAGACGGCGTCTGCATGCTCTGGTTACAGCTGAGCTGAGGGGGGGCATGCTTTGTAAGCTTAACATTAAATATTTCTGAATTTTTTTGTACTTGAACTCTCTCTTGAATCGTGCCCCGTTTTCTTTTTACACAAATTCACTGATGAATTGCAGATTTAGGAGTTAGTCAGTAAACGTCTCAAACTCTTTAAAAATATTTCTCCGTGTGACTTCCAGGCACGCCTCTGCTCCTCGCAGAAGGACCCCGAGTACACAGATCAGAAACTGATCTCCGATCAGCTCTTGGCTCGGGAGCCACTGTACAAAAGAGAACCTCACTTTGTGGGGAAAAGTCAGAATTTCAATGCAGTAGGATGTGACTGCGAAACACTTGTTAAAATGTGATTTGCCAGATGAAAGGGCCGTATAAAAATGTGCTTGTTGTTCTCCGTTTAAAGGAGGCAGCCAGACTCTGTCTCCTTCTGCCTCCCGTTGCACTTTCCGAGCTGCTGTCGTCCCCCAAAGCGGCAGGGCGACTCGTCCTATAGTATCCAAGAATGAACAATCTCAAGGCGTATTGGTAGCCAGTGCTACTGCCACCTCTGGGTCTGCAGGTGCGAAGCCGCTTCTGCGGTGTGTCTGTGGAGTTCGCCTGCTCTCCCTCTTCTGCGTGGGCCTTTTCCGGTGGCTTAAAGACCAGCGGTTGGGCAAACTGATTTGTTTAAATTGCAGATAATGTGTGTCCCCCCTGCAAATGACTGGCATCCCATCCAGGGTGCAGCTCCATGACTTTTGTCCAGGCAATGAAAATTTAGGGTGAAGATTTTGTGTTTCTGATGATAAGCCCCTTATAATGGACCTGACCACTGAGTGCATTTCGTTATTGTATAATGTAGAGAAGATCAGTTTTATCTTGGGCATGTGGCACCTATAAATTGCTTCCCTCTACGTGTTTGACATCATTATGTCCGTAACTAGGGGCCCCCCTTTCTTACAGCATTTTGGGTAAATGAAGGATAGACTGGAGATGCTCTCGGTGTCATGGTCAGACGTGAGGGATGCGTGTGAGTGTCAGAACTCTGGATCTCCAGAGGAGCAAAAGCAGATTAACAGAGGACCAAGAGCAGGGGTGGGGAATGAAGCCAGGACCCCCCACTGTTCGCAGGATATGATGTCATCGCTGGGGGGGGAGAAGGTCCAGTGCTCAGAATGAAGTCGGTAGACCAATGAGGGCGCAGATGTGACGGCGAGGAATCTCATTTCGGAAGCAGCCTGTCGCCACGTTTTAGCTCCCCGTGGACCGCTGGAGGCGTGACGAGTCTGCGGGGTCTCTGTCACCGCCATGCTGCTGGTTCTCATCTCCAGCAGGTTAGGAGGGGAAGTATCCCTGTCCACAATCCCAGTGCTTAACTCGTATCTAAGCAGGTGAACACTGGGAACAATGGAAATCGGGAGCCCAGTGTTATTTTAATGGCGAAGTCTGCCATCGTCTAGTAAGCCAACACTCTGCGTTTCACATTCCTGGCTGCAGGAATCCGCAGTATGTAACTTGTTCGGCTTTTGTATCCCAAAATAAGCACTGTTACGCCTCCCTTCCTGAGCTGGGCATCACGGTCAGTACTGGGGTGGGTGGCTCGAACCCCAGGGGACCAGCTCTGTCCTACTTATAGCACGAAGGATCCATGAGAGACTGAGTATCGTCGGGTGGCATAACACTCTGTGTTACACGTTACGGTATGGACAGCAGCTTGTCAGCAGGGCTGACTGTCTCTCATTGCCTCAGAAGCGGCGTAACACTCTGCCAGTGTTACATGTTACGGTATGGACAGCAGTCCTGCTGATTAATTGTTTGAGTGACTAAGCTGTGCCCCCCACCCCCCAAATGGGCAGGTGCACTTCTCTTTGACCCACCTGCCCCCCCTCAGACAGATGGCCTCCTCCTAGGCCGGAATGTGTGCCCCCGACCCCCCCACCATGGACAGGTGCCCTTCTCCTTAACCCATCCCCCCCCCCTTGGACAGATACCCTCCCCTTAGGCCTATGTGTAGCACCCTCATCCCCCCCCCCCCCCCTGCCCCAAGCATGGACAGGTGCATCTCTCATTGACCCGTGCCCAACCCCCCCCCATGGATAGGTGTCCCCACACCATGCTGAGGTAGATGAAACGGTAGACTGGAGCCCCAGCTGCTTTCTTACTGCCCCCCCCCATATCCCACCCCCCCAGCCTGCCTGTCCCCCTGTTCCCAGAACAGAGCAGCTGCTCTCCTGACCCCCAGAATCTGCAATCTTCTCGCTAGGTCCAGCGTTCGGGCAGTCTGGGTCCTGACAGCGTTCGGGCAGTCTGGGTCCTGACAGCGTTCGGGCAGTCTGGGTCCTGGCAGCGTTCGGGCAGTCTGGGTCCTGACAGCGTTCGGGCAGTCTGGGTCCTGACAGCGTTCGGGCAGTCTGGGTCCTGACAGCGTTCCGGCAGTCTGGGTCCTGACAGCGTTCCGGCAGTCTGGGTCCTGGGCCCCTCTAACCGGCATCTTTGGCTTTATGAATGTACCCATTTGTATCTCTATTCAATATATAACTTACTGCATCGTCACTTTGTATGTTCGTTTTGATTCCAGTTCAAATTTTTCATGTAGTTCAATTTAAAAAAAAAAAAAATTCGCTAAGGTGTGATGTCTGTCAGAACATCTTACAAATATGCAAGCATTCATATAAGTTGTTTATTCCATGCCAACAGCTAAACTGCGTGAAGTTAAGGATGTTTGTACATGTGTGCAGTGACACGTCCCTCATGCAAATGAGCAGGCGGTTCTGGGGGTTGGGTTATTCAAAGCAAGGCTCCGATGTTATCGGGCACAAACGCGTTTCCGCTTGTTACACGCCAACAGATTATCGGGCTGCCCGTTATTGAGGATCGATGTACGACACGTCCCTTTTACGCATCAGTCGTGGGGATTAATGATGTCACCGCAGGACAATCACTGCACACGGGTGTAACATGTGACAGTGCGCAGGAACAGAGGCGTTAGACTGTGGGAGTGAGGAACCAGGGATTTATCTCACAGCTCTCCTCTCTCCGGATGCTTTTCTGAGGATCCTTTGGGTCGTTTTCTGGGGAGGAGGGGAGTCCCTGTTTGACGGTGGGCACTGGGTGACACCCATGAGCTTGGCATTACCCAGTGTGTGTAAACAATATGTGGGTCTGAACAAACAGCCACGGATCAATCAGTATTACAGTCGTATGTGTATTTGGAAGGGAAAAATTATCATAAGAGCAAACAACATTAGCAGAGGTAAGACCAATGGTGTTTGCAGTCACGCTCCTTAAATGTTTAGGCTGTTTTCTCGTCTGTGAATCTCCACTCTTTTTCGTGGCTGAAATTGACTGGCTCTGCCGCCCCGAAAGCCCCCGTGCACGTGATGGCTAGCACCGACGGCTCGTATTTCACGGCGGTACGTGCCGGAATCGCTCAGCGTAAATTGTGACTGCGGCGACATCTGAAGACGTACGTTTGCCAGGATTAATCTCATGCCGACAGTGAGGCCTTTTGGCTCACTGAGGGACTCGCTGCGCCGTCCGGCCCACTGTCGATGGACAGCCACGTGGACGGCCGCAGTGAGGCACTCAGATGGATATGCAGCCGTGCAAACAGGGGAACAGCAAACTGTGTGTTTCCCTGTGACGATGGACTAGGTTGGCTTCGGAGATGCCTGAATGCAATTCATTGCCTCATTGCATCTTCTTTATGGTTTCATCTCTCAATTTATTTAAAAATATTTGGAAAGCATCAGTAACTTGTAAATGTATGTAAATATAAATTAGCCGATAAAAAATAGCAAATATCTACTCTAGTATAATGAACTGGAGGAGGCAAATGAGTTGATCACATTAAAAAGAGGAGAAGAGCGTGTTCTATTGGTCGATAGGTGCAAACCATCGAGATTTATTGAGGAACTAGTGGAGGAGACCTGAACCGAATGTAAGCAGAACAGAGTATTTCATGGGGAAGGAAGGACTCAGTCTGGTCAGGAGTAGGAGACAGTCTGATGTTACAGCAGAGTTTTTCGGAGGCTGTGGGGATGATTGATAGGAATAACAAGTGTCAGTCACTAGTCTGACAAAGTTTGACAGAAACAAATGAGAAATTTAGAGTGAGAGCTGGGAAGAGGGGGTCTTAAGAGTGAACCTTCAGAGGGGTGACCATGTGTGAGGGCCACAGGAGAGCGGATTCTGCTCATTGACTCTCAGAAAGCCACATGGAGTCAGGGAGAGGTCAGGTGGACGGGAAGGTTTCAGGGGATGTTGGTATCACACCATGTGTTTCTGTGCCTTCATGTTTTATATGTTTCCCATTCATTTTCAGAGATTTCATCCATATTTTCTGAATTACTGCCCTGTGGTGTGTATTAAACCCTCAGCTTGGATTAATTTTTTGTTCTCTGAATGTGGTTCACAAAGCAGAGCTGTTCATTAATCACTCTGGGGGACACTGTGTGGTTTTCCTATGCGGCGTTTCCTCTGTATTTCTGAGAAAGTCAGTGTTGCCCGAGGACAGAACCGTGCAGTACTGCAGATGTAGAAAAGGATTCAAGCTTGATTAGGGTCAAAACACTTGTCGAGGGTAAGGGGGTAAGCGGGGTAAGGGGGTAATCTGCACAAAAGCAACCAAAACGCATGTCAGTTGTACAAACTGGTCTGAGAATTATGGGTTATGAAAAACAAAAAAAATCAGTACTTGGACTCCTACAAATAAAACTGCAAATTGGAACAGGTGAGCTGAATAAAGGTGAAAAATGATAGTGAGCCCCCCCCCAAGAATCACGGGAGCCCTGCCCTCATAGTGATGCACTGATGTTTCGTTTTCCATGGTATAATTAGTCAGATTTCTCATTTGATGATGAACCATTGAAAACAAACCGTTTGACATGGATATTTTTTCTTCTGCTTTTGTCAGAAGATCAAATCCCACTGATTTTTTTTTTTCCAGATACTAAATGGTTACAGCCATCAAATGTTTGCTTTGCGAATGTCCTGTATTCACTTTAAAGGCCGGAGGTCTTGTTCTCCGAAGGAGCAAGAACGGACGGGGAATCGGATGCAGATTGCTCGTCCTGGTCAGATGCAACACGCTGCGAATCGGTCCATCAACTGAGCCTCTAACCTGACTGACATAGATGGATTACTGGGAATAGAGATTTCCCAGTAGTAATTATATCACAGGACAGCTATGGCAGGAGATGAGGGCGAGGTTGTTAATTTAACCACCCCCATCGCTTTCACACGCACACAGAGACGCTTGCACAGACAGCCCTTCAACGCTTAATCTCCGCTCTGCATTTCAGAGCTCTCCGTCGCGCTCCTGGTGAAAAGCTCAACAATGGGCTCCCATTTTGTTTGAACGACGGATGATCAAAAGCATTCCCAGCACAAACAGGTCAGGGCCGGCTTGTTTTAATAAAGGCAGAGGTGCCGGATTAGAGGTGGAATAACAAAGCAACCGACAGTGAGTTCCATTCACCTCCTAGCAGTTTGGTCATAGTCACCTTGAGGTGGGACTTTTTGCTTCCGGGTGGTGAACAGACTCTGTTACCCTTGTTCACCAAGTGACAGGAAAAGCAGATGCGCAAAACGTATCACATTTCTGCTTCCCTAGTTTACGGATGGATCGTGTCCATCTATGTTACGTTTCTGTTGCCATTTGTCCACCAAATTACAGCAAATGACCTGGAGCTTAAGCTTCAGCCGTAGGATGCAGCTGCTCCGCGTTTCATGCTGAGGTAATTTTTTGATTTGCACCCCAGGCTCGTGTGAAGTAGCTTGCGCTGGTCAGAATGCACCCATCTCGCGTAGCCTAACAAAGACGCCTGCCCGCCATCTTTGCCGGAATCCTCCATGGGATCAGATACTGCTGGAGACTTAACTTCTGTGTCGACACACAGAAGAGTACACTATTAAATATTAACGTGTGCTGCTGGTTGCTAGTAGGTGATGCAAAAAATTCAGTTCAGCTCGTCTGACCTGTCAGAGAGACACCATCTACACCTAGATTGGTTTCCCAAGAACCTGTTTATCGGGACGAATAATTGACATCTGTTTTTGCTGCCGAAGGGGAGTCCTCTCGTTTTGGTTGTGATTTTGGATCAATTGCAGCTAGCTTGCTGTGAGTCAGGCTCACACATGGTCAGAACTCAAACTGGGCTGAACCGATCTCGTCCCGTTCCTGTGACACTGCGTCTGTCTGCCGACGAGGAGCTTTCTCTCTGAATCACAGAGAAATGTAGACATGCAAGGGAGTCAAGCAGAGGCACCTAAAAACCCTACTGAAAGCTCCTTTTAAGCTGCAGGTCCTTGCTGTGACTCCCATTGTCTGGGTGCCTTTTTTCCTCCTGCGTCTTGCACCTCTATGAATCTAAGTCTATATATCTATGTTCATCTTAAGTCACCTTACGTCTTTGGCCAGGATGGATGGATGGATGGATATTGAGGAAAGTTGGTTACAATATTAGCTGGTTATAGGTTGACAGTACAGATGAAACTGGGAAACTATTAAAATACACATGAGCTTGAATAAACTTCGGATGCCAGGTGTTAACTCAGTTAACTGGCATAATCTTCGGCGATTATATTTACATGTAATTTAATGCAACATCATTGTCATGCAGCGGAATGTTTCACAGAGAATGGCAGCGGGTTTCAAGCTTGGCACATTTCTGCAGATCAAAGATGTTCACTCCTCAGAAGCTCTCTGACTCTCTCAGATCATCTCCATGTGCACACACATCATTTAGCAGACCTTATTAATTATATCTCATTAGTTGCCATGGAAACCGGAGGGAGGCGAAGCAGAGTGGGGGGAAAGCGTCTTCGAGGAGCAGTGTGTGCCAGATTAGCATCAGGCTCCGCTGCCGAGCTTCAGATGGGCGTGGTCCTTCCGGGCCTGACGACTCTGTTGGAGGCGTCAAACCTGGTCCAGTTGTCCTACAGCCAAGAGCTAAATCTGTGGTTTCTTACTTTAGTGCAACTCTGATCTGAGTCACGGAAGTGTTTGTTATGGTAGGTTACAAAGGGCTGTCACACCTGGCAGGCCTACCTGATTCCTGGCAGAGAAGTTTTCTCACTTAGAGCTCTGCTGAGCTGTTACTTAGGCAAAGTTTTCAATTCCTGTTTAACTGTGTCGTGAATATTCCTGGTTGGCTGTTGCAGGGATCTGTGCGGCCTGCTGAAGCTGTTCATATGGAGGTTTGTGTCCTAAAATTATGAGAAAACACTGAAATTGAAAGCAATGGTGCCCAGGGACAAGGCAGTGATTGCTGAACACACAGAACAAGCCGGGAACTGTATCTGACCTCGATGATGCGGACAGAAACACTAGAAGGTGATGCTTTGTATCTAGCTGTGAAACCCCGACACGCAGAGAACAGGAAGTGGACAAAAGGGGAGTGGGCTCCCCTCGGGGCGGGGGTGCTGTGTGGCTAAGCAGGTTAGGACGCTGTACTTGTGAATTAAAGAGTTTCCACCATTGGTCACCTGAATAAGGCCCATAAACCAAATTGCTCGAGGGACTGGCTGACCCGTAAAATTTCTAGAATACTGGAAGGCAGGACAAGGCTCATAAATATTCATAAAGGAAGCACTACCTGATTGGCTGGCGATAATCTTTGCACTACAGCTCTTTTGGGAAACATCCCTATTTTGTAGCGCAAAAAAAGCAATACTCTGAGGTAGCTAATTTGCTAGCTAAGTAAAAAGTAATGTTAGCCTAGGTGAAAGCGACCAATCAGGTAACACTTCCTTTATGAATATTAATGAGCTTTCTCCAATCATCCCGTGTTTTAGAAATTCATGGTTGGTTCCTGCTTTCTTACAGGTACATTATTCTGGATAAATGCTTCTGCTAAATAAATGTAAAATGCAAATATTCTGTATATAGACACAGATATAGTTGAAAAAAGGCTCTCCGATTCGGTACACACTGCATGGAGATGTGCTGTAAATACTGCGGATTAATTACAGCTGGGAGCAGCTTAACTCTCTTATCGAATCATTACGGTCCGCAGACCAGCTCTGAAACACGACTGATTAAACAAGCGGAGAGCGCGACCTCAGAACGCGACACGTCTCCGGCGAGCACGATTCCAGTGACGCGTGTTCCCGAACTCCCGGGAAAGTTAAACTGGGGCACAGGTCGTGACTGGTGCTCCTCGGAGCTTTTCTTAGGTTTCCCTCTGTGCAGATGTTACTCCTACACTCCGCGCGCGTCTGTCCGGGCAGGTACTCCCGCTGATTTTCATATCTCGCAAAGCCAGGCTCCTGTGACAGCAAACTTCACTGGATTGATCGTTACTCTGCAGCTTTTATAGAAAAGCCAGGTCTGGGCATCTGAGCATCTGGCATTGACGTGAGTTTTAACCAGGCTCGTAACCTTGTACCCTCATAGATATTGATTTATCTGTGTCCAGGAGGGCTGGGCAGTCAGTTGCCAGTGGACTTCCTGAATGTTTTTTCCCCACTAGTCTGACATTAGAGGTTTTTGTTCCTGTCCTCCACTGTCTTCTGTTTTTTTTTCTCCTCTGATGTGTGTGTTTATATATGTACGTGTAAATCGCTCTGGGGTAACTGTACTGGGAAGGGCCCTCTGTCAAATGAATATAATTGAATCGAAAGTGTCCTTTGAACTTTGGCAGGTTGACTGCTTTCCATCTCTGTCTGAAGGTTTAATCATGGATTATGGTTCATTACCGTCGAATTGGCGCAGGGCTCAATTTTACCCATTTTACTCGAGTGGTGTTTTTCCTGGCGCACTCATATCGACTGTTTTAATCAAAGGTATAACAGTGAAACCCATTACAGTCCTGAACCGACACCCATCAGATAACCTTTAATTACGGGGCCACCTGCTGGCCAACTCTGGGCAGCTACAGGGTGGAGGCACCTCATTTATGGGGCCTGCTTATTCAGGACATGCTTCTCCATCCTGAAGTCCTCCTGGTGGAGGACCACACCCCGCTGTGGTATCCCTGGGCCGTTCTGCTGTGTTCAGGTGTTATTTTTATGTAGGGTCCACCCCCCCATCACAGCTGCCCCCAGGCGTCATCCGCAGCATTGCGAGCCGATGATTAAACGCCGGCAACAACCAGCCAACCGGCGAATGTGATGAGGCTATCGTAGATATCGAGTGTCGGGCTGGAGCGGAAAGCTCTGACTGCACCATCGTGTTGGACGGGACCTTTCTGAAAGGGGTTTCTTGGAGAGGCATGTCCGTACACGGCCGATGAAGGTGGATATCCTGCCTGCATGTGGGTGGAACGGAATCTCGACTCGGGGAATGTGTTTTGTTTCTCGAGGGAGTGCGTTTTGCCGGGCTGATGTGGTTATAGGTGTAAGCGGTGCCTGGTATGGCTGTATGACTGCCTGCCGAGAAAGATCTCGGCTTCGGGAGTGAGAGAGAGACATATGCCCCCCCTCCCATGTGCCGTGCACCCCCCCCCCCGCCCCCCCGCCCCAAGGATGTTTCCAACCGGGGTCGTGGTTCTGAGTCTCAGTATTGCTTTGGCGAGCTTCTCTGTTTCGGCTGCGCCTGATGGAAATCAGATAAATAATTATTCATGGAAAGATGCGTGTTGCGGGAATGAGGGCTGATAATGGAAATCTCCCATTTTTCAGCCCCTTTCAGTATGAGCCCTGTGTGCTGTCAGCGTGCAGGAAGCCCATTCGCATTCCGCCACACGAATGCGCGAGCACCTCCGCTCTGCTTTGCCCTGCTTTTTGGGTTCGTGGAGCCTTTGCCTGCGTTGCCTGGGTCTCTGCCTGCCGGCTGAGGGTGTGAGACGTTATCATCTCGGACGGGATGAAAGTGCCCCCCTGAGCAAGCTCTGAAACGGGCGGGTGCGAGGCCCGGTGAGCGGCGCCTGGTCATGTCAGGATCTGTGTGGTTCCGTTTCGTCCCTGTCTGCCTTGCAGCGGTACCCTCAGTCCGGCTGTTTTCACAGTGATACTGCTTGTTTTACACAGAGCTCCTGTGTTTTTCTCCTTCTGTCAGGTAGGGCGGCGCCGCTGGGCTCTGCCCCTAGACTTGTCGTCCTCGCACGGCACTTCCCTGCTCACTGCCTGAACTATGCCTGGTGCTCCGGGCCAGCCCTGGGGGACACAGGGAAGGGCTGTCCCGACCAGTGTTCCTTATACGTTTCTGTAACGTTAGCGACTCTTAATAACCAAGTCCTCCAGGTTGTGCTGCTGTGTTTTCCCTCTTCTTTAAAGATCTGAAAGTTTCATGAAGGTGGCCGAGTCCACCCGCACGGGGATTTTGCCTCGTGCTCATCATTTATTGATATCAGGCCGCCAGCGGCTGACATGTCCTCTTCTGCGATGTGGCCCCTGAGCTTGTGGGCCCTCGAGCGACGTGCAGGATGGTTCACTGGGATTCAGGAGTCTGTCCTGGAGGATTATGTCTGTGTCAAGCTGGAGCTGGCTGCGCCCTTAATCATTGCCGTGGCAAAGTTGCCATTATTATGGGATGTGTGAGGTGGGAAGAAGCCCCCTCTGCGTCTCTGTCTCCACGAGAGGAAGGAAGCGAGGAGGAAAAGAGGATTGCTGAGTGCTCTCTGTGACTAATTTGCCCCGGCTGTCACTGTGCATTAGCCGTGAGGGGCTCGGGGTGCGTGTGGCCCTCCGCCGGCGACAGCAGGTAGCCTGGTAGGCTGTGGGGAGCCCAGTCCCTCCCTGAGCAGACACTACAGCCTCACGCCTCATTATAACCAGCTTCGGTGTGGCGGTTTTTTAATGCCCTGAGCGTGTGCTGGCCTCTGTCTGCAAGGAGTGATCAAGGTGGTTTCGGCGTCCACTGCGATGACGCTTCTCTTCGGTGCTCTCCTGTTTTGAAATGTTTAACGTTCCACGTGAATGTGAGGCTTTATTCTGAATGATCGGGAGGGGGGGGGAGATTTTCACAGGTGACACGCGTGTCTGTGTCATGCCGTCCCTCCAGCGTCGGCTTGCCGCGATCTCTCACTGTCCTGCCTCTCTCTCCCCGACTCAGGTTTTGGAGCGTGGTGAAACAGGCGGACCACATAGGATGTGCTAGAGGCTTGGCAGAGTGCGAGCTTGGCTGGATTTCCAATATTCTGGTCTTTTCGGGACTACCGAGAGGGACGCCGCCATGGGGAGAAAGAAGATCCAGATCACCAGGATTATGGATGAGCGCAACAGGCAGGTGGGTGTCAGCTGACAGCAGCATCAGCCAGCCGGCTCTGCCGGGCTCAGCTGGGGTTCAGCAGGATCTGTGAAAGAGTGTTAGTCCATCATTTAAATACAGGCCTCTTCCTAAGTCACAGACCAGTCAGTTACAGTGTCACCTACACGTGGGCCTGTTACAGTGTCACCTACACGCGGGCCTGTTACAGTGTCACCTTCACGTGGGCCTGTTACAGTGTCACCTACACGCGGGCCTGTTACAGTGTCACCTTCACGTGGGCCTGTTACAGTGTCACCTACACGTGGGCCTGTTACAGTGTCACCTACACACGGGGCCTGTTACAGTGTCACCTTCACGTGGGCCTGTTACAGTGTCACCTACACGCGGGCCTGTTACAGTGTCACCTACACACGGGGCCTGTTACAGTGTCACCTCCACGCGGGCCTGTTACAGTGTCACCTTCACATGGGCCTGTTACAGTGTCACCTTCACACGGGGCCTGTTACAGTGTCACCTACACACGGGGCCTGTTACAGTGTCACCTACACACGGGGCCTGTTACAGTGTCACCTATACACGGGCCTGTTACAGTGCCACCTTCACGTGGGCCTGTTACAGTGTCACCTATACACGGGGTCTGTTACAGTGTCACCTACACACGGGGCCTGTTACAGTGTCACCTACACGCGGGCCTGTTACAGTGTCACCTTCACGTGGGCCTGTAACAGTGTCACCTTCACGTGGGCCTGTTACAGTGTCACCTACACGCGGGCCTGTTACAGTGTCACCTTCACGTGGGCCTGTTACAGTGTCACCTTCACGTGGGCCTGTTACAGTGTCACCTACACACGGGGCCTGTTACAGTGTCACCTACACACGGGGCCTGTTACAGTGTCACCTACACACGCGGGCCTGTTACAGTGTCACCTACACGTGGGCCTGTTACAGTGTCACCTACACACGGGGCCTGTTAGCAGGTGACCTGTGGATCAATCGTCATGCCATCTTACACACCAAACGAAGCACGTGTGTGATTTACAGCTTGCAGACGGGTGGAGACGGAGCAGCTGTGAATGCGAGATGCTCCTGAGCTCAGAATGGATGCGAGATGTGGTTCTTTGTGTTGCCAGTGTGGGAATTATCCAGTGCTGCTGGGGAAAGGGCTAAGCAAACGGCTCCTGTGCCACCCTTTAAATGCCACTTTTAAACTCTGTGACCTGGCTGTTGTTTGCAGTGTGGTACAGGGTGACATCACCCTGCGATTTTCCTCCGGGAGACGATGAGGCTGCTGAACGCAGGTGTGTGTATGTGTGTGCCTGTGTGTGTGTGTCTGTGTGTGTGTGCCTGTGTGTGTGTGCGTGTGTGTGTGTGCCTGTGTGTGTGTGTTCCTGTGTGTGTGTTTCTGTGTGTGTGTTCCTGTGTGTGTGTGTGTGTGTGTGTGTGTGTTCTTACATATCTGTGTTGAGATCAGGCTGTTTAATTCCTTTAAACTATACGGACATCATAGTGCAGGGGGTTTAAATTTCACTAAAACATTTTTAGTCCAGCATAGGGAAAAATACCCTTAGCAAGCTTTGCAATTTTGATGATTATTCCTTTTGAAGATTTATCTAGTATATGTTTAAAAATCAGTTTAAAGTTTACCTCCATTGCTTTTGCATGAGCACTGCATGTGTTCTCCGAGACGATCATAATCATTCTCATCCCTGCTGTTTAAATCACTCCTAGATGGGTTTGCGAGAAATTTATTTTGAGCTCCTTTTGTGTTTTATAAATACCCCAATATTTATTCAACAAAATCACTTTCCGACCAGATCGCAGTTAAACCTTGGGTCCCTTCCATACATCCATTATTATTATTATTATTATTATTATTTTTTTTTTTAATTTTATCATTGTTCTCTAAGCTTGTAACTGTTTTCAAGACAGCTATTGTGTTGTGTTTCTGAAGGCTTCGGTTTTTACATCCTATTTGCAAAACCAATCGAACAAAGAAAGCATTCAAGTCCCACCGCAAAGTACCGAAGTACCAAAGAAGTACCCCAACTGATTTGGTACTTTAGATACTGGACCTTTTGCTACTGGTACTCATCAGAAAGTCAATGGAAAAGGGAAAGTACTGAAAGTACCGTACCAGAAGTACAGTACCTGGTGCAGTGGAAAAGTGCCCAGAATGTTCCCACAATGTAATAAAAACCTATAATTTTGACATTGGGACCATTTTTTCAGGCCCCATGAGAGGTAAATAAATTTTATAAAAAGTCTGTGATTGCAATCAAAAAACGAAAAATTCTTGTATTTTGTTTGGGCTGGGTTAAGGTCGTCACGTTGGGATTAAAGTTTCCCCAGAAAGATATAAATACAGGTGTGTGTGTGTGTGTGTGTGTGTGTGTGTACACATGCGTACATGTGAGGATGTCTGCACGCGTGTTCATCCCATCTCTCCCTGTCACCTTGCTGGCTCTTCTAAGCTCCTCTTGGGGGCCCCATGGGCCCCGTGGTCCCTGCACACGTAGCCGCCATTGATAGCCGCCACGCCACACGGTACCTTCTCATTAACGGGGCGGCTGAGCTGGACTCGCCGCGGCCATCCCTCCCGCCGTCCGAGGCTCGGCCCAGTCCGGAAACCCTCTCATTACCGGGGTGGGTCCGTGTCTCCTGGATGCCATTTCACTGGGACGGCTGGGTTTCCCCCCCCATCTGCCTGCTCCGAGCGGATCCCACAGGCAGCCTCAAGGAATCCGACGCCTGGGAAAAGAGCCCTTATTTATTTGCCTGTTCTGCAGAGCCCCTTCCGTTTCCAGTGCTGCCGGTAAAACAAACGCCTCCACAATCCTGCGGGCACGGAGAGTAACAGCAGAGTAATGGCGAATAAAACGTGCCGTACGTGTAAAATCCTCGCCATGACCCCAAGGCTCTCCCATAAGCCGCTTCGCGCCGTGTGAGCAGATATAATTTGCACCTCTGTGTGGGTTAACGCTGCTCGGTGTGTGTGAGTGAGTGAGTATGTGACAGGTGCTTCAGAGCTGTTCTCATTTCTCTGAAAAGTGACAACATTATTATTATGCTGTTCTCCCGGGCTGCTCCGCTTCCTGACAATCACTGCGTGGGAAGCTGTTACCCCCAGTGGGAGAAAATAAATTCTGCACAACAGTCCAGATATGGACGACGCTGCTGCTTCTGGGTAGGATCCAAATTAGAGAGGCTGTCATCTGCCAGGAGCATGTGGTTTGCTCACCTGTGTTCAGGTGTGTGTGTGAGTCAGGGGCACCTTTTAGCTTCTGAGGAATCGCAGTGTTCAGGTGTGGGTTTGTGGTGTACAGCTGTGTGTGTGTGAACACTTTTTGTGGGGTACTGTGTGCTGCGGAAGGCTGGGGGGGGTTGGGGACTGGTTCTTTATAGCCCTATGTTTGGACGAGCTGACAAGCCCCCCCCCCCTTATTAAAGCCTGGATTTTCTTTGTTTTTATGATCTAATAAAAACAGCAGTTATGGAGGGGGGAGGGGTCACTAGGGGGGCTATTGTTTCAATTTTTTAGGAACCATTTTGACTCTCAACCAGGAAAAAAAGGATGGCTGGATGTCGGGGAAATGCAGTTTCAGATGAAAAGCTTGTACTAAATGGTAATGCTGGTAATTTGACCGGACCGCCGGGCTTCTGCGCTGCCTATCCCAGGCCCAGCAGAGATTTCCCAGATTTTTGGGGGTGTGGCCTCGTCCGGATCCCTACCTTGCGACCGCACGTTTCCTGAAACCCCAGAAACACATTCCTGGTTTTGCTTCACTCCGGCTTTAGAGGATCTGCTTGAGAAGAATCATAACCTGGGGGGGGGAGCCTGGGGGGGGGGGGGGGACAACGCCGTCAGCACAACAACCTGCTTACCCACCGGTACGTGCCCACGGACGGTCGAGGGTAAGGTGAGGCCATTAGCGATTAGCATAGGCGTTAGGGATTAGCATGCAGCCTGTTTGATCAGAGTCCCAATAACATGGGCTTAACTCACATAAGAGACCTTTTTATATTCATGTAGATCCAGGCTCAGGAGGTACCTCCAGTTGTGGCCCAGGCCAGCCCACCAGCTGGGACCTGCAGGCTCCCCCTGACTGATCTAGGAGCTGATGGAACCAGACAGGAAGGGGTGACGCCCTGTATGTGGGGCCCCTGGGACCCGTGGGGGCAGGCCTCTCTGCCCCCAGCCACAGGAGGGGGCATGTCTACAGCTACCCCACTGAGGCCTCACCATGGCCACCAAGTCCCTCTCCGCCACCCCTCCCCCCCCCACCCCCACAGCCAGCTCACTGAGGAGTCAGGTGACCCACTAAGAAGCCCCCCCCCCCCCCCCCTTAAGCAGGTCACTGGAAACACTCTGTGCTGCGTTTGCACACTGCGCGGGCGTCACCCTTAATCACCTTGTCAAGGTTAGGGGCCGTCCGGCAGCTGCAGCTAATTAATCCTCCATGACAAGGGAGTGAAGGCAGGGGCCAGCTGTGTGACTGCCGAGCCACTAGGGGGGGGTATTTTAAAAACACACTCACATGGATGGATGGATGGATGCGTATTACAAACATACTTAATGTCACCATTACACATACAGTGTTTAATATTAAATACAAAGGTATATTTTGGGGGGAGGGGAGGTGAATGATGCCGAATTATATGCCAGGTGTCCATCTCCCCCCACCCCCCTGGTTCCTACACCCCTGCCTCTGAGTTTATAAAGGATTTCCTCTCTCGTCATTTTGTCATGTACTTTCGTACAACCAAGAGTGAAATATCGTTCCTTCTAGACCAGCATCTTACACAGATGAGTAAAAAAGTGAGTCTTTACAGAGTGCAGCGGACTGTGTGTCTGTCTAGCCCATGCTGGGAGTCTCCCTCAGGAAGCGATGGGCTCCAGGCCCTTTTTACAGAGCGGTGTACATGAAACCGGGTGCGAGTGGAAGCTGCAGGCCGCCGCGATGCCCGCTGAGCCTCTGTCGCCTTAAAACAGCAGAGCAGGGCTGTTCAGTGGGGGGTGCTGAGTCAGCCCCGGAGGTCATCACTGCTGTGTGTTTGTGTGCTTAGCAGAGGTCCGCGGTCGCTCTGGTCAGCCTTCTGCTTCGCTCCTTTTGATCGCTCTGTCCTGATACACGCACAGCTCTGAAGCTTCTGATGGTCAGCTGACCCCGGACTTTCACTAATGTACCCGCACTGCGCCGACCATCGCCGTAATCTGAGATGGGGATCTGCTGGTGGGGCTGGGGGGCTGGTGTCACATGGAAGGAAACGTTCAGAGCTTTCTGGGAAATGAGCTGCCTTTGGCTGACGGGACGGCGGCCGACAAAGTGCGTTCTGTTCGAGCAGAACCGCTGGTCCAGCACGGGCTCCTTGAACCTGCAGCCAGACCATG
Organism: Brienomyrus brachyistius; assembly: GCF_023856365.1. Classification (NCBI taxonomy): domain Eukaryota; kingdom Metazoa; phylum Chordata; class Actinopteri; order Osteoglossiformes; family Mormyridae; genus Brienomyrus; species Brienomyrus brachyistius. The sequence continues at coordinate 4,952,604 of NC_064543.1, read as the reverse complement.
CTGGGCTTGTAAAGGATCCGAGCCGCTCTGGAAATCCCTGCCCCCCCCACCCCCCCCCCCAGTAAACAAAGGCGTCGGAAGAGTCACACTCAGAGTAGGAAAGGCCACAGGGGATTCTGGGAGCCTGGAGAGACAGATGTTAATTTGCGCTGAGCTTGGAGGAATCTGGTCCAAATGATAAGCCGGATGGGAGCCGGCCTCCGTGGACCAGGGGTGTGTGTGTGTGTGTGTGTGTGTGTGTGTGTGTGTGTGTGTGTGTGTGTGTGTGTGTGTGTGTGTGTGTGTGTGTGTGTGTGTGTGTGTGTGTGTGTGTGTGTGTGTGTGTGTGGGGGGGGTTGCTCTTGTCTGACTTTATGTAGCTTAGCGCTCTGACAGCTGTGCTTTCACCCGCCGCACAGCACATCAGAGGATCGACGTCCTGAATCGCGTGGCGCCTCGACTAAAGGGCCACCTGCCGTCTCCTCGTAAAGTCGCCCGGAAACAGCGTGAGAGTCGCTCTGCCACGCGTCACCAGCCAGCGGGTCACCATTCAGGAGCGGCACTGCGGCCGCTGATCGCGGGGCTCCAGGAGAAGCAGCAGATTGTTCTGTGTGCCGTTTGGGTCCGGATGTAAGACGGCAGGGAAGGACCCGCACTTTGTGGACTCTTTGGTGCTTCGGGCTGAATTACGGCAGCATCATTTCCTCCATGTCATCTACAAACACTTTGTTTGATAAAACTCAGTAATCTGAGCAGAGAAGATTCTCGGGACACTGGAGGACTTAAGCGAAAAATTCTCCATGGGGCCCTTCCTGCTTCCCCTCCCCCGAGATGGGAAAACGCATTACCATTATTGTAACGTAAGTCTAAGTGAACAATACCAACAATGAGAAGTTAATGAACAAAAGTCCATTATTTTCAGTTTTGTGAAAAACAGAATACACAAAAAAGCAGATTTGCTGTTGCAATGCACTATGTAATCAGTTGCCCTTGGGGGGGGGGGCCCTCCCAGCTCGGGGCCCCTCCCAGCTCGGGGCCCCTCCCAGCTCGGGGCCCCAGGCAATTTCCCGTACCACCTGTCCTGTTGCTACGCCTCTGAAACTGGTGTTCATGTGTCAAGTAATTCATTTGTGGGACTAGTTCTGTTATTTTGAATTTTTCTGTCGATTGTTGAGTGAGCAGCATATAACACCTCACCACTGGAGACGCCCTGGGGGGGGGTGGGGGGGTAAGTCCACCAATTGAAAGACAGCAGAAACACTTTTAGCACTGAATTGAATACTTACATTGAAATGAGGCTCTTCTCACTCACTGGAGTCCATGTTGCCTCCCACTAATGGAATGTTACAGGTGCACGTCTGATATGCCGCCAGGGGACTTTCCTGTTTGATTCTAATCGAACATCTGGTGCTTCTTGAGTCATCGTGTGAATTTGGCTGATGAGACAGTAGGGTGCTGCCCCAGGAGTATATTGCTTGGCCTGCGTACAGAGATCTTGCGCCGCATGAGGCCTGAAATAGTTAGGCCTGCTTGCAAGCTGCACTTATCTATTCCATGGCTGCTTCCATCAACGGCCTCTGACCTCAGGAGCACAGATGAAGCAGGGCTGAATCTCAATAACCAGTCTTACTGAATTGCCTTCCAAGGACTTGGGGTGCAGTGAATCATGGGATTGGTCTCGTTTTGCAAGGATGCAACCGATGCATCCTTGATATTTGGGGCGGAGCAAGAACGACATCTGGGGATTTTACTGTCCTCTGTACTTGTGTTCTTAGTACCGCAATTGGGCTTCGGCAAAGGAAGATGACGTAGAATGGGTACCCGAGATCACAAAAACGGTCAAGTACGCATATTGAGATTCACCCTAGATTTTTGCTATTCCTTCATGATGGGGACAATGGGGACAATGGGGACAGTGATGAACCAGGAAAATGTGAGCTTAAAGCGTTATTTTTATTGTGTTCTATTTTCTCTGGCATTGGGCGGATCTAGTTCCGTTTGTCTCTTCGGTCTATGAATGTAGGCATCGCTGGGTACGATTTCACAGTTGGCTGAAAAGCAAATCCTCATTTCATGGTTTGGGCATGCGGAGAATTTGGGCTCGGCCGCTGGGACCCGCCGCCCGCTAAGACGCTCCACGTTCTCCTCCTGCTGCAGGTGACGTTCACGAAGAGGAAGTTCGGCCTGATGAAGAAGGCCTACGAACTGAGCGTGCTCTGCGACTGTGAGATCGCCCTCATCATCTTCAACAGCTCCAACAAACTCTTCCAGTACGCCAGCACCGACATGGACAAGGTCCTGCTGAAGTACACAGAGTACAACGAGCCCCACGAGAGCAGGACCAACTCTGACATCGTGGAGGTGAGGCTTTTCTTTACCTTCCCCGGTACGGACACGCCTATTGCTAGCTGGCGAGATAGAGCCCCTGTTGTGTACTTACCGCCGTCCACGGTGTTTAAAAACCACACCGACCTGTTTTCCAAAGACTCTCTTGTTCGCAGCAGAGTTCTGTGCCCTCGAACAAGACAGGCGCCCTGTCAGCGAGTCGGTTCTCGGTTTAATTTCCTTCGGGTGTTTTTTGTTTTTCTGTCTGAAGTAAATTTCCAGATATATGAGTGTGTTTTTCCGCCTGGTTTCCTGGGCCTGCTCTGTGATCTCGGGGAAATCCACGGCTCTCTGTAAAGCTCCTGTAAGGATTCTCCATCACCATCCACACGTTTTAAGCTTTTGTGGCCGACAATCTACATAATTGGCTTATAAATACTGAAATACCAGTTTCTAAAAAAAAAAAAAAGGAAACTGAGGGAAGTGGTATGGATGCATCCCTTGTCTCCACGACGATACACACAAGGTCACTGTTGCGCTCTTGAGACCACGAGTCGAGACACATTGTGTCAGTTTGGCTCTGACCGTCCCCTGCACTTGACCGGGGGCTCGTGGAGGGACGAGGCGTCTGCTAACAGATGGTCCTGAGTCTCTGGGCCAAGATCACTGAAAAGAGCAGGAGGTGCACCCAGTGGGAGCCAAGAGCTCCTCACTGACGCACTTGTGGTTTTCAGCTTTTGTGAGGCCTGCACTCTCACATCCACGAAATGAAAGGCGAACACAGTTACGCCAAGCCCTCCAGAAAGTAATATTAACAATAAACGGGCTTATTTGTCTTGAAATGTAATATTGAGAGTAGACAGGCTGGCTCTGTGTTTACGCTTGGCTTAAATGCAGCTTTTGAGCGCCGCCTGTGCCCCGCTACGCTAGCTCCGCTCACCCAGGTTGCCCTGCCCCACGGGGCGCTCTCTGTTCCGTATCTGTCTGGCACAGAGTGGGCACCAGCTCAAAGGTACTCCGGCCAAGCCCCCAGGAACACTAGGGGTTTCTATACCAAAGGCATGCACAGGGTGTCCGCAATGCATGATGGGATTGGACACCCCCTCCTCCACCTCCCTGTTATTCATGCTGACTTAGCAGCCGGAGCATCACCTGTTTTCTGCGTGCCCCTGGTGAGCGCCGGGCTGGGGGCTTGGGGGAGGTCCCTCTTCCGGAGAGGAGGCTCACCTGCATTCCCACGTAACTGGGATCCGCTGCTGCAGTGTGTCTTTCTGCTGCGCTGCTTCTTTGCTCCTTCCTTTCCTCGTTTAGACCGCGCCGCCGAGTAGAAGAAGCAAGTTAGGGGGCGTCACCTTTCACATTTCACCTTTCGTCAGCTACCAATGACAAAACTGCATGCGTAACTGAAGCCCAGCAAAGTGCACGATTGGCTCTCAGGAGTAGCAGGCAGGTTCCCACTGTGCATGAAGAGTATCGATAGCTGGCATTGGACTGCTTACCTTCATATGCTGTGATGAATGTGTAATTTTGCAGTGTATGGGTTAGAGTGTTGGGAACATGGTTAGTTGGGCTTTGGTAGGTGGGTAGGAATCTTCACACCATCTTGACAACCATGGGAACTGGGTCATTTGCGTGTGAGACACCATGACCTCTGAGTCTGAGGTGGTTTTAAATGGAAGATCACTTAAAGATTACTTGCGTGTTTGTGTTGAAGTTACTACAGAGGTCTTCTGCATCCAGCAAGGCAGATAACGGCCTTCCTGTCTCAGACCTGGTAGATTCCATCCTGAAAACCAGGGCCACAACGGTCCAAAAGAAACATTTGCCAAGCTCAGATGCTGGAAGTCGTGCATGACTCAGGATCTGTAATAAGTCTTCAAAATATGTACTGGGGGGGTGGGGGTCTTGGGGGGCGATAGGGTTAGTGTTAGGCTTTGGGTTGGAGCTAGAGTTATAACTACAGCTAGTCTTAGTGTTGGTGTTAGAGCTAGAATTGGAGTTAGGGTTGGGGTTAGGGTTAGGTTTCCTTTTTGGGTTTGGGGTTAGTCTTAAGTTTACAAATTGGCATAGGCTTAGAATTATCACAGAGTTATAGCTAGGGTTAAGGTTACCATTAGGGTTAGAATTAGGTTCATAGGTGACCTTTCCAGCTACATTATGTTGAAAAAGCAAAATGCATTGTGTATTTAATAATGCGGCAGGTTTATTCTTCATCTCCAGATGAATTCTAGCTTCTTCCTGAAGGTTTCAGACCCCATATGAGTCTCAGCTCTTCTGACTTTGCCTTCATTCTCTAGGTTTTGTTGTTTTTTTTGTCCAGAGTGGAATTTAATATTAAGCTCCTCCCCCTGATTTCATATTAATATTTGAACAGTATCTCTCATGTGAGCTAAAGAGGGTCTTTGTCTTTGTTTATGAATTTTGCACCTCCTACATGTTAGTTTTAGATTTTAAAGTTTTACGTTTAGTTGGTAGAATCTAGGATTAGTCTTGCGTTAAAGGGCTCCACCATTTTGAGTTAGGAGGGCTGAGGGTCTCAGCAGTGTCTCCTGGTCCCGGGCCGCAGCGCACCTGCTGAAATCAGATCCGCTCTCCTCTCCAGTTGTGGTGCTTCACCCGCGATCCTCACACTTGGCCGTCAGGAGAGAACCTTTGCACACTGATCTGAGAGACACGCCCCCCTGACCTTGACATTTCAAAGTGCATTCTGCCTCAAGTACGACACGCGTGGTTCATGGCTGAAACGTTGGCCTTCCCGGGGGGGGGGGGGGGGGGGGGGTTGGGGGGGGCTCAGATGGAAGCATTGAAGTTTATTCGAAATTTCTTTGTGAGGGTCCGTAAAAGCAAAGGGAGACAGACCCCTTTAGACAACTAAAGTGATCAAAAAGGCCGTTAGAAAGAGCATTTGTATGCACATTTATTTATAAAAATGCACTTCTTGCGAATCACATTCATTACGTGAAGAGTAAATACATATCTATGGTCTCAGATTAGTTTTCAGAGCTATTCAGGTTTACGTGAAACAGTTATGACTAAATGATTTGCTTTTTCTCTGAATGTGAAGTATTAACAGAACATTTTAACTGTAAGTTTTCAGTTCAATTCAGTTTATTTTTGTATAGCGCCTTTCACAACAGTGTCGCTTCGAATGGGTGTGTTGTGGCACATTACCAACACCAATAAGAATATTACAGAAACGGGGAAAAAGGAAGGAAGAAAGAAAGAAAGAGAGAGACAGAGAGAGAAAGAAAGAGAGAAAGAAAGAGAAAGAAAGAGAAAGAAAGAAAGAAAGAAAGAAAGAGAAAGAACGAAGGAAGAATGGAAAAGAGGAAAAAAATATTAATTATTATTATTATTTTGAAAGCCATTTTGTATTTAGCCTGGCTGGCAGGGTGAGTTGCGCTCTGGTCCCGCAGCTTTGGGCTTGTGGCCTTGATTCACCTCGCTTCGCACGCACTCCTTGTGTTTGCGTGGGTCTCCTCCAGGTATGCCAGTTTACCCCCATAGTCTGAGAACATATGGGTAGATGCGTTGGTGTCTCTGAAAGTGCCCTAATGTGCGCTTGTCTGTACGAGTGTGTTCCCTTAGATGGCTGGCATCCCGAACCCAGTGTCCCCGCCTTGTGCCCTCTGTTTACTGGGATAAGCTCCAAGCTCGGTGTGACTCTGTACTGGATAAGCAGCTATTGAAAAGGATCACTTCAGCAGATAGGCAGAGCGAGCGGCTAAAAGCATATAGGCAACATTGCATGTTAAACGACGCCGATTACTCAGCGATTTCTCTGCGGTGAGACGTCAGCTTCTGCCCTGCTTCCAATGGCCTCGTAACTCTGTCACTCTCGAGAGCACTCTAACCCATTCTGTTACCACTTTTACGTATTGTGAAGAAAGTTTGTGTAGGAAAGCGCTGTAAAAATAAACAAGGGGTCTCAGTTGTGTGTTTAGAAGAGGGAAGCGCGAGCTGGCTGTATGTTTATGGGCCTCTGAGGAGGCCATCAGCCGTGTCCTGCAACGGGCCCCTCTCCCCACAATCTGTTGACTGAGAAGCGGCTCCGTTTTGGAGGGAGAAGGGGGGGTGTTTAGACGAATGCCCTCGCCGATGTACATTAGCGGTGATTCATTCTGGTTTGGAGGTGGCGTGGGCAGGAGCTGGCTGATGCCGGTGAAGGCCTTTCTCCAGCGTGGCATCAAAGGGTCTCAGTCATGTTCCTCATGGTGTCTTAGCAAAACAGGCTTATGCTGTAAACGGGCACAGAGCAGTCAGCTCACCCTTTGGACGGCTGGCGTGCGCAACTGGCACACGTTCGCTGCCAGGGTTTGCTGCTCTGGCTCTCCTTGAAGCTCCTAGTTTCGTCTCCACATGCCTCTTCTAGAGGACCTCGCCATTAAATGTGTGGTTCATGTTTTCCATGCGCATCTTACTTTAAAGATATGATGAGATGTACTTTACTGATGCTGGGGGTAAATTCTACTTTTTACTCCTGAGCACGGGGGCTACGTTATCCATCCTTGTGTCCCCTCTGCTTTTAGCTGCCTTTGAGGATGTGCCAATTTTGTCGGACAGCCAATGGGAGAGTAAGCTCTCCTCCTGTTCCCCAGCTCCACATTTGGGCAGGGGGGGCAACAGAATAAGGGCGACGGGCGTGAAGTTCAACCCCGCAGGCGCTGGAACGCTAATGCTAACGCCAGTGCTAAGGCGAAGCCGCTCGACATTTTTACTTATTGTGATTTGCTCTTCTCCTCATCACGTGGGAACGAGGAATACCGCATGCATCAGTGCACGCTGCATGGATCCTGCAGCCGTACGGTTTCCGCACGCATCCCTGGATAAACGGCTGCGCCGTAACGTTTCCTCCACATGCTTGGTGCGGTTGCGTTGCTATGGGAACGGTCTGCGGTGTTTACTGTGAAACAGGACAACAGTAAACACTGTACAAGAGTGCCAGGGACACATACAATTAAGTACAGTACATAATACTTGATAATACTTGTTAGTGGTTTATGCACTTACTATACTGTACTTTTTATCGTTATTTACACCACGCCATGTAGCCTGGGTATGTAGAAGCTATACCATATGGATTTGTGTATGAACACTCTATGATGTTCGCACAATGACAAAATCAACAGTGCTTTTTCGATAATGTATCTCCGTCGTTAAGCAACGCATGACTGGAGTTTAGCCTTTAGTCACACTATGCACAACCCTAATACCCTGTCATCTTCATTTTCATGTTTATTTACCATGTTCTGTCCATCATGCCAGTTCCCTCAGAAAGGACTCGACCCTGCTTCTTCTTCCAGTCCTGACCAAAGGCTGCTTCACAGTCATATTTAAGCAGCCATTTAGAATGAAGGTGTTAAAAACAGGTGTAGATGGTATCACTGACATCAATATTTCTCACTCAACATTTATGCTGCATTCCGTTTGAACTTGTGTCTTGAAAATTCCAAATTCATAGTCGGAATTCCAACTGGTGAACTCTGAGCTCCGAATCCAAGATGGCCGCAGCCTTTATCAACAGAACTGAAAGCTGTACTTTTATACTGTTTATTAACACTTTGTCTTATTTGTGGCTCATTAAATCGGCCGTACACACAGTACTGGCCAACCGCTATCTTTGGACTTGTTGCTATGCAAAATACAATGGAATGTGTTGTCATCCACTGATATTGCTAACAATAGCTAACAATTACTAGGCTAGACCTGGGGCCCATTTCATTAAGTAGGATAGCAGACAACTTGTCGGATGTAAGGTAGCCTGGGCTAAATGTAAGTGAACAAAGATAAAAGCCATTTAAACTGGGGTGAATTAAATCCGATGAGTTATCCAGGTAAGCAAGAGATCAAGCTTTTCGAAACCGGTTCCTGGTACTGCTAAATGGCTTTCCGACTTGCTGTACTGGAACACTGTTAACTCGTATGTGACGTCATTCCCAGTTCCGAGGTCCGACGTCCGAGGTAAGTGGAACGCAGCATTAGTCCTGCCTCTTGCTTGTTGAGTGGTTATGCTGAGATTCCTTTCCCACAAGGCTCCTCTGGGGCCTGTGTGACGGAACTGGACTTCCTGCTTACTAGTCGGAGACCTCCGGAGTACTCTTTGTCAGTCTGTGTTTGCCACCTTGGGTCTGAGATGTTTCGCTTGCAGACCATGCCTCCGGAGTGATAAGCAGCTGAAGATGAGCAGCTTACTTGGTGTTCATGAACGCCAGGACCTTCAGTGATGCCGGTCCTGCTTAACGGGGGGCTGAGAGGGCCTCTGTGAGTACAGTTCCTTTAGGCTCATCGCCGGTTTGCTCAAATCGGCCTTGTGCAATCATTGTGGCCTCCTTCATTCTCCTCGCCCCGCGCTCTCCGCCCTTTGTACTCGTCTTGTCTGTACTTTCTGTGGATGTAGCAGGCTCAGGCCGGGTTAGCCGCCTGCTTGAAGCATCCCTGCCGTTCATACAGGGGAATTCGAGAACCTGCTTTTCAGTGAGACAGTGGGTCCTTTTCCAGGACCATGATGAATTGTTCACTCTGGGATCACCGTACATAATCCGTTAGAGCCCAGTTGGATGCCGTTCTCTTCATAAACTGTGAACTATCTCTTAAAATTTAATCTACTATCCATATTATGTTTATATGTCTTAGTATTTATATTCTATTTACTTATTACTTGTCATTTGAACGACATTTCAGCTCAGGATGTAACTCGTGTACCTTGAGCTGCTATATGAGATGCGTCGACTTCGACTTCGAAGCTACTCATCTGTTGGAGTCAGTCGCCCTTTTTATCTTCTCTACAGACCTTCTCACCTTCTGCAGTTCTTGACGATCTTGGTCGCAAGCTCCACATCAGCCATACTGAAGTCTCGCTTTATCTACCAAAATTCCAGTGTGAACATCCGTGTTCCAGACCCGCCGCTCCTGCATCTCAAAAGCAGACCGATACGGCCACTCTGCCGGACGGAAATATGCTTCTGATGCGGCGCCTCAAATTCCCAGGCTGCCGGTCGGACTGGAGAAGAAAGAAAGAGGCTTTAGTAGCTCTGACCTTTGACCTCATGTTCCAGACTGAAACCCAAGGTGTTTCTCAATATGCGCACTTGACCGTACCTGTGTTCGCATGTAACCACTGTTCCAATACTAAGAACAGAAGTAGAGAGGGCCGTAAAAATTGCCGGGTGTCATTCTACTCCTGCCCTAAATATCAAACATACATCGGTTGCAGACTTTCCAAACCAAATCCCATGATTCATTGTGGCCCAAGTTTGTTCTTGGGAAGCAAATTAGCAAGACTGCCTGTTGGAGGGTCCTGCTGTTCTGGTGATAAGGCTCTACTCTGGAAGCCATGGCTGAGTCTGATTCTGTAACGTCAGGAAACGATACATCTTCTCACTCTCCACACTGCCATTGGTGATAAGAGCATTGGGTCCGTGTCGCATTGCAGTCAGGTAGGAATCTGGGTGCAGCCGTTCCCAGATAGAGTGCAGAGCCGTGTCGGCCTTAATTATGGCTAAGCCTCCCTGACCTTTCCAGGAGTCGTGTTGAAGGAGCTAAAAGCAACACTGCTTTCCCTCCCATTTTTGTTCCCCTAATTAGTCATGCTGTTGTAACTATTAAGTCTTTAGTGTGTAGAAACTGCCTGGCTGGATGGGGGTTTGGATATGAATTTGCACGGAAAGCATGCAGGCTGCCAAGTGTGAAAACTGCTGAATTTTCACTTCGCGTTTGCGTTCGAGCGGGAGCACAGCAGCTGGAGCAGCGTTTCCCCAGCCGGGCCCATGGATCCTTCCAGTCCAGCCCCCGCCTGTATGTACGCTTACAGGTGCAAGTATAATCTCATAATTAATTTAAAAGTACTAAGTAAGTAGGAGCTCAGTGTTGTGTAGAGCAGGTAAGGAGTGATTCTGCTTCTCAGGTTAAAGCCGTGATTATTGTGTATCGTCCCATGACTCTGCACAGGACAAGTGGGTACAGAGGATGGGTAGGTGTATGCATGGATGGATGGACGAATGAATGGATGGGTGAATGTGTATTACAAACCACGTCATGTGACCATTACAGCATTTTATTAGTTGTAGAAAAAGTCTTAAACAGTTAATTAGCTTGTACATTCTGTTTGGATCAGTTAATTTGCTACATAGGTCTAAATCAGTGGTTTCACGTTGCTCCTCTACACTCGGGATGCTGGTGAGGGAAGCTCACAATTATCTGGACATTGTTCTGCGTGCTCTCGCTCAGGCTCACAGATTCTGGCTTGGAAGGGGCTCTCCGTTATCCTTATGAATATTTTAGTGATCGCTGGATTGGAGCAGGGGGGCGCTGATGTTACGATGTGCTTGAGGAGGCAGGAAGGCCTCCTACGCAGAGGCGCGGACGCCGGCAACTTTCGGCCCCCGAGCTTCACTCCTGCTCCCGTCTGGTCATTTTTAAGTTCCCGCCAAGCAGCTTTTGATTGGCGTTTCGTTTCTTCAGGCTCTTCTTACGGCTTGTAAATGATCTGTGAGCTTTGAAGGGGAGACTTGAAAGCGTGAAGACGGTTAGTTATGGGCTCTTTGTTTGTAGTTTATGCGTCTTCACATTGGTAAGTCTGGGGTGGCTTTTGAAACGGGACGCTTGGTGCGCAGGGTTCCGTGCTGCAGCATTGTGATAATTGAAGGTCACAACGGGCTGCGTAAGGAATCACTCAGATTTCCTGTTTTTACGAACGGCTGGGTGTTATAGCCTAAATGAGTGAAAGTGAGGCTCCTTACGCTGCTTGGAGACCCAGTTCTTCTGGAAAGGTCTTCCTTGCTGCTTAGCGTGGTGAACTAAGCTCTGCAGCGCCTTCAGCAAAGGAGCCGTCTGACGGAGGAGTGACTGCCAGTTAGCCAGCCGCGTTCGGGGGGATGACATCGCTGCCGTGCCTCACGCGTGTGTCTTTATGTTTAACGCAGGCTGGAGTTTAACGCCACCCGGATCATAGCCCCTTCCCTCTCGGCCAGGCCGACAAGCCTGTTCTGCTCTGGCCCCTCACTCACACGTCTTTCAATATCTCACACGGGCCAACATGAATAATCTCTTCTCCTCTCCTTATTTTCTTTGTTAATTTATTTCCTGCATTCTTGTGACGATTGAGTCGTCTAGTTTTTTTTTTTTTAAATTCGGCGTCTCGCTGATGTGCAGTATAACAGAGATTCGCTGAGAAGTGAGAGCTAATGAATGGATGAATGAGTGGATGGGTGAATGCCTTTATTGTCATTGCACAAGGTACAACCAAACTGGAAGTCCTTGTCAGTGCAAGAAAGGAAAAAGTCGGGAAGGAAACAAATACAGAAAAACATACGAATAGAATATAAACCGAATATAAACAGAATAAATTGAAAATAATATAAGTAAATAAAATATAACATTGAATTTAAAAGGAGCCTGATGGATAAAAAATGTGAACAATGTGATAATAAACAAAAAAAGACAAAAGTACACGTTTAAATAAAAACGTTTTACAGACATTCTCCTTGTGATCCAGTTTCACAATAAATATGACAATATTGCACATTTCAGGAGTATAATTAGGAAAGTATTGCATGTGTTAATAGATAAATAGTCAAAAGGAAGACAAACGTGATTTCTTCCTGAAATAACTGTATTTGGTGAGTGTTCGGTCGTAGAGTCACTCCTGATGTAGGAATTGCAGACGTGTGGGGGGGCGGTCCCGCGCACCATTTTCATCCTCTCAGGGATCACAAAGATCTCCCCCCCCCCCCCCCCCCGCCCCCGTGGAAACCCAGCTGGCTCAGGCGAGCTCCTTCGCTCGGCCACGTTCTCCTGTGCTTTTGTGCTCAGCGGTTTCCGAGCCTTTCATCCATATCGTGACAGTGGAAGCATCACTTAAAGGGCGCTTCTCGCTGGGGTGGGGGCACGGCGGGGCAACGGCCAGGGTCGCCCTGGCGACACGCGTCACCCCTGCACACGCACATCGATCGTGTTCCAGGAGATGTGGTTTTGGGGCAGAGATCTCGGCTCTGCTTGGAAACCCCTATAAATAAGTAAAAAATGAAGCTGCTTTCGGGAAAGGGGGTGGGTGGGGTGGCGGGGGGGGGGGGGGGGGGCTGTAATGGCTCTGCAAGGAATGCATTAAATCGCTTAGCACAGGTCTGTGAAAGCGCTGGCTAAGATGTAGCCGTCCCCAGAGGTGCCTGCCACATCTTTCCCTATCTAATGGAAATATACATTTGCTAAAATTACAAAATTGCCCGTGTCTTTATCGCAATTATGTTTTTAAAATTCAATTACAGCTCAAACAAACGGACCCAGAAATGTAGAATTGTCCTGGCTGTCCGAGTGCTCACGTCTGTGTGCCGGTTCGTTTTCTGCCTCTGCTCTAGCCGAGACTTCCAGCTTACAGACACGTCTTATGTACGCCGTCATTCACATGGATAGGGTTAGGGCTGTGAAAGCCATCGTTTTGCTGGATGGGTCTTCTTGCTTTTTGCTTTTAGTTAGTAATGGTTAGTAGTCATGTTGCATTTTAGTAGATAGTAATAGTTAGTAGTATTCTTGATTTTTAACAGTACTTGCTGGAGAATGTTTGTTTATGTGGGAGTGTGATGTACGCTGGCAGCTGCCAAATGAGGATGTTCCTGCGTCTCTCTCCTGCGATTTCGCACTTAGTGAAAAGTCGCTGCCCTGCATTTCTGCATCAGGGCCGAGGGTGACACCAGCAGCGGTGTGACCCTGGGAATCGGGGCTTTGTTACGTGTGTGTGTAGCTCGGCCCTCTAAGTGCTCCTTTGGTCACACGTCTCCCCTGAGCAGCCATTGTCCCATGGTGCACATGTGTGTGTATGCCTGTCTGTCTGTGGGTGTAAGTGAGTTGGATAAACATTACATTGTGGGGACCTGCTATTTTAACATTGTGGGTGGGGACCATTTCTTTGATCCCCCCAAGAGGAAATGAAATTTTATAAAAAATCTGTGAATAAAAAAACTAAAATGGCAAAAGACTGTGTGTGTGTGTGTGTGTGTGTGTGTGTGAGGGTGCGTGTAGCACAGTGGCAGCCATAGGTGAAGCAGCTCTTTAGGGAGTTTTTCACCAAGTAGGATCCCATGAGTCACCAGGGGAAGAACTGATGTGTGTGAGTCAGTCCTGAATGAGCAGGAGGCAATGGGCCCACAGCCTGCCAAGGTTCAGGGGCTTCCCGGGGGGGGGGGACAGGGAGAGAGAGATCAGAAAGGGGGGGGAGTGAGAGAGAGACCGGGCGGGAAGACTGGGGGGGGCAGGGAGAGAGAGACCATGTAGGGGGGGGGTTGAGAGAGGACATCTGCTGCGGCCTGTTCTCTCCTCTCATGGACAGTGTCTGTAAGGTGTTCTGGGACTGAGATGTTTAATACGGAATTACGCGCCTGCCATTTCGAACCTGGGGCCACTAGCTGGTGCTGATACAGCCTTTGAGAGCTCAGTACGTCACTGAAGGCTTCTGCCTCGTTCAGGGTCGCTTGTTTTGCCGTACAGCTGCTGACACATTTCAACATATTTAATTTAATGAAAAAAAGTCCTATTACTTGAGAGCAGTGTAGGAGTTGGAGATGCTTCCAGTCTGCACTGTGTGTGCGATCAGCCAGACAGGCCCCCGGTCCTGACCGGCCTGGTAAGTTTCCACCAGCACCCGTCTGGCACTGACCGGGCTGCTGGCTGCCCTGGAAGCCCCCCACCCCCCAGCCCCACCCCCCAGTCGGCCACGCTCGGCCCGGCCAACACACATTTCGCATAATTAGCAGGCCGGGCCTTTAATTTGAATTTGCGATCAGATCTGTGGCTCCGTGGCTCACAGGCGGGGGGCAGCGGGGCTGTTTTTGAGACTCCCAGGCGAGGAGTCCTGTGGTAAACAGGAAATGACCCTGGTCCTCGGGGGTGAGGGGGGAGGCGTGATTGCATAGACGGCTCGTTAAGCCGTACGCATGCAGCTCTTCAACAGCGTCCGCGTTGTGTGCCGCTGAAAGGGACGACGCATTTCCTGTGACTGACTAATTTTCTAAACGAACAGGGTGACTGTGGGAAATCATATATATTCCTGAGAAAAATAAGCAGTTCTCACCGTGGACAGAACCCCAGTCCATCACCGATACGGAACCGGTCCGCCTAGAACACCATGTGTTTGGACGGGAGAGATCGCACTACCGATCCACCCTGGTTCCCGCATTACTGCTGCTAATTAAACCAAATTAATCATTTATATTTCATAAGCTGCACTTCAAAAGTACACAGCTGTTCTGGAATTAATTTCAGATAAAGTTAATTGTCCACCGCGTTGCTGGAAGACGCTGTAACTCTTACCTTTAAGATGAATTCTAAGCCGATATCAGTGCTTGTTGAAATATTAGTTATGAGTGGACTAGCAGAGGTCTGAAGTCGGTCCTTTGCAGCATGCGGAGCATTTCTTATGTGAGGGAAACCAGTGTAAACTGATGTCATGTTTCTCATGAATTACAAAGCAAGATGACTGAATAGGATATGGGCTCCAACGGCAGAGGGGCGATGTCGTTTCAGCTGAGAGCTTAGTGGTGTTTTTCAAAACAAAAACAGACAAACGTTTGTTTATTTGTTCGGCCTTGCGTCGCAGGCACTGTCATAAGCAGTGACGCAGCACGGCCCTCTGAATCCCGCGATGGGTGAGGTCTCGCCGGCCGTGTAAACATTGCACGGCACCGCTAAGCCCCGCGCGCAGCGGGCGGGCTGTCTTAACCTCGCAAATGTTTAAACTGCAGGCCATCTCCTGTCCCCGGAGTCTTCCAGATGGAGGGCTTATCATAACAGGAGGATGACGGAAATGTTTCCGAGCATGCGCGGGTGGAATTAGAGAGCCGCCCCGCCCTCTCTCACGCAGAGGGAGTGACGCGTCAGTCTCCCTTAGCAGAAACGTGAAACTGTGATGCTCGAATCTGCCCTTAATACTAACGTCTGACTGAATGGAAATGTTCATTCACTTGTGAGGTAACACACTGTCAATTAGGAGAGACCTCACAGGATTTAGGGCTTGTTTTAAGGTCACGGTTCTCCTAAGGTACTGGGCCGTTTGGGGGAAAGACTCGCTTGGCAGAAGCTGCTCTCCTGTTTGTGGCTGTGAATGTCTGAATTGTCCTAGTTTCACTTCAGAATTGAGGAGGTGAGGGCAGTAATGAGGACGGAGGTCCCAGGGGAAGCAACCGCTCATGGCACAAGCCCTCCTGGTTGGGGTTTTGGTAGGGCAAAGAACAGTGATGTGTGCACAGTGATGTCACCTCCTGACCTGCCCCTTTACAGAGTGATGTCACATGCTGTCTCCTCCGTTCACCTCCTGACCTGCCCCTTTACAGAGTGATGTCACATGCTGTCTCCTCCGTTCACCTCCTGACCTGCCCCTTTACAGAGTGATGTCACACACAGACTCCTCCCTTCACTCCCTGACCGACCCACGTACAGAGTGAGGTCACATATAGACTCCTCCCTTCAACTCCTGACCTGCCTCTTAACAGAGTGATGTCACACACAGACCGATCCATTTACTTACTGACCTGCCCCTTTGCAGAGTGATGTCACACAGAACTCCTCCCTTCACTCCCTGACCCGTCCCTTTACAAACTAATGCAATATGCAGACTCCTCCCTTTGCCTCCTGACCACCCCTTTACAGAGTGATGTCATATGCAGACTCCTCCCTTTGCCTCCTGACCCACCCCTTTACAGAGTGACGTCATATGCAGACTCCTCCCTTTGCCTCCTGACCCACCCCTTTACAGAGTGACGTCATATGCAGACTCCCCCCTTTGCCTCCTGACCCACCCCTTTACAGAGTGACGTCATATGCAGACTCCTCCCTTTGCCTCCTGACCACCCCTTTACAGAGTGATGTCATATGCAGACTCCTCCCTTTGCCTCCTGACCCACCCCTTTACAGAGTGACGTCGTATGCAGACTCCTCCCTTTACCTCCTGACCCACCCCTTTACAGAGTGACGTCATATGCAGACTCCTCCCTTTGCCTCCTGACCACCCCTTTACAGAGTGATGTCATATGCAGACTCCTCCCTTTACCTCCTGACCCACCCCTTTACAGAGTGACGTCATATGCAGACTCCTCCCTTTGCCTCCTGACCACCCCTTTACAGAGTGACGTCATATGCAGACTCCTCCCTTTGCCTCCTGACCCACCCCTTTACAGAGTGACGTCATATGCAGACTCCTCTGTTCACTTCCTGAGCCGTTTCTCTGCCCATGTCCTCCACAGGCCCTGAATAAAAAGGAGCACAGAGGCTGCGACAGCCCAGACCCGGATGCCTCCTACGTCCTCACGCCTCACACTGAAGAGAAATATAAAAAGATCAACGAGGAGTTCGACAATATGATGAGGAGTCATAAGATGGTGAGCATATCCGGCCGCCCTCTTCGCTTCCCTCTGTACCGCCTCCTTCTGGCGACAGGTAGCGCACCATTAAATATAATTCCAGTTTGCTCTTGTTTTTATTGCTGCACTTCTGTCTTTAGCCCGGTAAGATCACGGCGTTCAGACAGACGAACCCACCCCTTCCCGAAAGCCGCCGTGCTCCTGGCTGTGCCCGGCTTTTTCCACGTCCTCCTGAGTGGTGCCCAATCTCCTTACGGTGCAGCTAGAAATGTCATTCTTCATGGTGACATGAGCAGGGCCAGTGCTGAGGGTGGGGAACTGTCACGGTGACTGGTGGTGGGGGGGGGGGGGGGTCACAGAGACGCACGCAAGTCCAGTAGAGACGTGATGGTTTGACGCTGAAGCTGCCCTCTGGCCGGCCGGCCTCTTGTTTACCTCTTTAAGCGTCATCAACCCACCCGTGTCCCTCAGAAGCGGGAAGCCTTCAGTACCTATGGACGCTCAGGGCAACTGACATCTTCTCAGAGGTCACGCTGAAACCACTGAAGGATTTAACGTGGAAAACTAAGGGGGGGGGGGTGTGGAGGGTAGATTTCACTTTTGTAGACATGGTACCACATTTGTATTAATTCTGTCAAAGTACCAAATTCCAATCGAGTGATGATATTCCCTGTGAAGTAAAGTGTTCCCCTGTTAGTTGAAATTTAGGTTTGGGGTCTTTCTAATCCCAACATGCCCATTTTAAAAGGCTGCAATGCCGGTTTTGTACCCTTGCCATGTTCATCCTACAATCCTGAAAGTTTTTTGATCTTGAGGGTATCACAGGTCTCCCTGGTGACGGACCCCCTCAGATCTCCTGTCTCCCGAGCCCTTGCTTGCAGACTTCCGGGCCGCCACCATCTTCCATGTCTGTATCCTACTCACACTCCTGGGCTATTAACTTCCCCCCTGTCGGTATCCTTTGGCCTCTCCCAGGTCATGACTGTCTCCCATGTCGGTATCCCACTCACTCTCCTGAGCTGTGACCCTCTCCCCTGTTGGTATCCTACTAGCTCTTCTGGGCTATGACCCTCTCCCTTGTCGGTATCCTACTTGCCCTACCGAGCTATGACCCTCTCCCCTTTCAGTATCCTTCAGGCTCTTCCAGGCCATGACCGTCTCCCCCTGTCAGTATCCTACTTGCTCTTCCGGGCTGTGACCCTCTCTCCTGTCGGTATCCTACTAATTCTTCCGGGCTGTGACCCTCTCCCTTGTCGGTTTTCTACTTGCCCTACCGAGCTTTGATGCTCTCCCCTGTCAGTGTCCTGCTCACTCTCCTGGGCTGTGACCCTCTCCCCTGTTGATATCCTACTGGCTTTTCCGGGTCGTGACCTCTCCCATCGGTATCCTACTCTCCCTCCTGGGTCTTGACCTTCTCCTCTGTCAGTATCCCACTCACTCTCCTGGGCTGTGACCCTCTCCCCTGTTGGCATCCTACTTCCTCTCCCAGGACTTGACCTTCTCTCCATCTGTGTCCTCACCCTCAGCCCGCCGCCCTGCCCCAGCAGAACTTCTCAATGCATGTGGCCGTCCCAGTGACGAACCCCAGCCTGGCCTACAGTCCCGGTGGCTCCTTGGGCGATGCCGGAATGCTCTCCCCAACACAGGGTTCTCTTCACAGGAGCGTCATGTCCCCTGGTGCCCCCTCGAGGCCATCCAGCACAGGGAGTGCAGGTCAGTACCAAAAATCTGCTCTAGTTTGATATAGATATACTTAAGCACCTGTTACTTAAGATGCATGCATGCTGTGTGTATAGATCTGCTGCAGTTCATGAGTGCTCAGCTTGACCTCCCTGTCCCCCCCCCCCCCCCCCCCAGGTAGCTTGCTGGTCACCACAGACCTCACAGCTCCCAACGGCACTGGCTCCAGCCCTGTAGGTAAGTGTACAGAGTCCCCCCTCACAGGAGTGAAGTGTGGAGAGACAAGCACACTGTAGTGCTGGACGGTTGCTTTATAATTTGTTTGCTGAGCAAATGACCACGCAGACTGTGGGTGTCACTACGCCTATAGAGCCCCTGATCAGATTGAACTGCCTCAGGGTAGCAGAGAGTGGGGGGGTGGTGGTGGTGGTGGTGGGGGGGGAGCAGGGGTTGGGGCTAGAGTTACATAGCTGATTGGAGGGTGAAGGTTATACTGGCCTTTCAGGGAATGTGGGTGGGGGTGGTGTTTTAATGTCAAAGGTAGGAGGCAGGAGAAGCTGCTGCTATAGTCATGTCATCCAATTAGCCAGGGATCTTTGCTCTGTGCTACCCTAACCCTACCAAACGCAGGCGGCCCTGCCCTACCCTAACCCTACCAAACACAGGTGGCTCTGCCCTACCCTAACCCTACCAAACGCAGGCGGCCCTGCTCTACCCCAACCCTAACCCTACCAGACACAGGTGGCTCTACCCCAACCCTAACCCTACCAAACGCAGGCGGCCCTGCTCTACCCCAACCCTAACCCTACCAAACACAGGTGGCTCTGCCCTACCCTAACCCTACCAAACACAGGTGGCTCTGCCCTACCCCAACCCTACCAAACACAGGTGGCTCTGCCCTACCCTAACCCTACCAAACACAGGTGGCTCTGCCCTACCCCAACCTAGTCCTAACCTTACTAAACACGGTGTCATTCTGCTTCTCCTAAACACACTTTTAGCCAGAATGTGTTTCCCTTGGTGCTGCCAGAGGCTGTTAAGAATGAAGATCCTTTCCTCCACTGTATTATTGTATTGTGTACTTGGGGGCCGGATGCTGATGTAAGCCTTATACTATGAGGGAGGGTGTCATTTCTCCTGCTGCTCCTGTCATCACCTTGGTCCCCTGTAGGTGGCGCCCCCTTCAAGGCCAACCCCGCCTTCAGTATCACGATGCCCTTTTCCCCGCCGCTGACAGGTGTCTCTGTTTGTAAGGCCTTATAAGGACGTGACCGCCTCGTGGCCCGGCACTCTGACACGGCTTCCCCCCCCTGGCCTTCGCGTGTGGCGCTCTGATGGCCTGTCATGGCTGCTGGGTGTCGGGTTAAAGGTCGCAGCAGACGGCGTGTGGGCTGGAGAGGCGCCACGGCACAAAGCACACACACCACTGCCGTGTGCTTATCACCGGTCTGTTTTCGCACGAAGTAACCGCTTCTGTTAGATGTTCAGATCGAGTTCAGCCACAGTCCTCTAAGGCGAAGAAGAAGATCTGTATGGGCTTCCTGATAGTGTCGTCCCCCCCCCGTATGTGGTGTGAGTGAGACCAGGTGCGGCCTGAATGGCAGATGTGCTGATGAAGGCTTTACAGAGCACCGGGGCCCTGTGCCGCCCTATACCCCCCCCACTCGTCTAATGAAAGTCATTTGCAAACTCACTTCACTTCCTGGGCACCATCTGCCTTAATTCCTGCGGCTGATTCGCAAAGGCACGACGCGGCCCCCATCCAGCCTGCCCCCCCCCCCCCCCCCATCCAGCCTGCCCCTCCCCCCCAGCCACCCTCACTGGGGATGTTTATAAGGCTGTCTCTCTGAAGGACCAGCGGCCAACTGCCTCTGTGGTAACAATCAGGATCTGCTCATCTAAACGAGCATCACCATTGAGGGCATGATGCTCATCATTTTAAAACCATATGAAATATTCATTATTACTAGTAGTAATGATGGTTTTAAGCACTTTGGTATGTGGCTCTAATGGTTCAGAACCTGTGACTGTGTCCAGAAGCTTTGTATTCATAACACTTTCAATGAACAAGATGACAGCTTTAAAATACATCAATAACAATATATGATTATATGACTTGCATGTTATTAATGTCAATTACAAGTGTCATGACTTTTTCCATTGAAATTGTTATTAATGTACGGCTTTATGACATGTTAAAGTATAGCAACACACTGCTTAAGAATAAAGCGTTATTAGGACCTTATCGTTGTATGGTACTTTATTAGGCCATTCCTGTCTGTCTGGACGCCTCACTGCCAAATCAAAGCCAGATTTAATTGGCCCCCAGCATGCTCGAAATTAACCACATTTTCGTTATGATTTGTGTAACTGTGGTTGTTCACCAGTAAATACAGGCATGCTGGTGTGCAGCCTTCTCTGGTTTGCTGGCTGGCTGTCTGTCTCCTCCCATCAGCGGGCTAACTAAGGCCTGCTCGCTCTCTCCATGTGCGTTTGACTAGGGTTCCCTGACACTTCATATTTATGCTTTTGTGTCTCCAGGTGACGGGCTGGGGCGGAGCTGTATTATTAATGTCTGTTTCCGGGGGGATTTGTGGGTGCTGTGCAGCCTTTGATTCGCTGGCCTATTTGTTTGTTGGCTGCTGATCCTGAATGAGGTGTGAGCCTCTCGCTGCACTGTTAGCGCTGCTCCTCTGTTAGCGCTGCTCCTCTGTTAGCGCTGCTCCTCTGTTAGCGCTGCTCCTCTGTTAGCGCTGCTCCTCTGTTAGCGCCGCTCCTCTGTTAGCGCTGCTCCTCTGTCTGTGTGATTCGTCCCGCACTTGTAGGTGACGGCCTAAGGTTCTGTAGGGCTGCTGAGCCCTTGAACTAGACGATTAACCTGTTCGGCTCTTAATGGCTTTTAATTGGGCCAGTGACTTGGTGAATAAGGCATTTGTCACCGGGGGCCACAGGTCCTGTTCGTGGTTCTGACCGGTTATGGGGCATCTCTGTGCTGCAGACGTCCTGTTCGTGGTTCTGACCGGTTATGGGGCATCTTTGGGCTGTAGACGGTCATGCTGACTGATTGCCTGCTTTCCTTCAGCTTTTCACATGATGACCTCACCCCTGAGATCGTTATCAGCCTCTTACTCAGCCCCCGTAATTTAAAGCTTTCACAAACCCTCCTGCCCCCACCCACGCTGTTTCTTGGGGGGTTTTCACTGGCCTGTGGCAGGATCCAGTACAGAAAATTACCCAGTGGGTTAAATGCCATTTATTCCAGTATTTTTACCCAGCAGCATTTTCTACAATAGTTGCCTAAAAGTCGCTAATTACTGTAAAAGTGTTAGAACAGTGTAAACGATTATACTGATACCCACACGCCTCATTTCTCTGGGGCCTCGGTTACATGTTTATGTTGGTTCCTGCCGTTCCACCTTCTCTGCAGTAATGTTCTCGGCGCCGACGACGCTGACTTGCCTTCTTAAGAGTGCTGCCCCATTGTTTATCGCTGCGTATTTTTCCCGGCCGTCTTGCCTTGCCATTTCGATGAGTCCGCGTGTCTCTCCCACCTCTCCCACCGGGGTCCCTCTGTAATTACGGCTCTCCTCCTTGCCAAGCCCACCTGGCAGCCGTCGATGACTCACCGTGGACCCGAGCGGGGCGGGACCCTCACCTGTCTCTTCTCTGCCTTCTCATTGGTTCTCGTTGTGCAGGTTCCAGTGATACTGTCGACTCTGATCAGCAGCCATACTTACGTTCGCGTCCACTGAAAACAGTGCGTGCTTCCTTTCCCTAACAGATGGCGTGGAGGATTTTAGTTTAGCCATTTTTCAAGGGGGAGTGAGGTCATTTCCTGTGTTGTTATGTGCAGTATAATTACTATAGTAACCTCTGAAATGGGCCAAAGGGGGCATCAGAAGTGGCCTGCTAGCAGCTCTGCCGATTGGCTGCCTGGCTCTTCTCTGATTGGCCCGTGGTCTGTCTCCCCGTCTCCCCATAGGAAATGGCTTTGTCAGCTCGCGAGGATCTCCCAGCCTCCAGGGGAGCTCCGGCGGAAACGGCCTAGGGAAGACCATGCCTGCCAAATCGCCCCCGCCACCAGGGGGAGCCCTGGGGATGGGCAGCCGAAAGCCAGATCTGCGAGTGGTCATCCCCCCGCCCAACAAGAGTGCCATGGCACCCCAGGTGAGTGACAGCAGGCAGCAGAGAGTAAGCGAGAGCCCCCCCAGTGTAATGCAGCATGGACCTCACTCAGTCTGACCACGCTGAGGGCCTGAGGCTAGTGTGAGGTCATCAGTAGGGGCGGAGCCTTCCCTCCCTTTCGACAAACATGTGAAACCCCCCCCCACACCCCCCTGCCTTGCAAAGACTCCAGTTCTCTGCCATTCTCTTGCTACCAGCTGGAGGACTTTCATCAAAGTAAGGTGACGTAAGTGCCTCTGCCCTGTAGCTGTCAGCTTGCCAGGCTTCGTTACGTGGGCTTCTGAGCATGCTCAGTAGGGCTCCGGCCTGGCAGGCTATTCAGGCCTTGTGCAAAGGGAAGATGGCAGCTGAGGGGCGGCGTGCTCGTCAGTAGGTCACGGCGGCATTAGATGAATCGTGCCTTGCGGTGACACAGCCGGCCCGGCTTAGCGGGAGCCCACACCCTGAGCCGGATAATATCTTGTCACCCTCGTCACGTCTGGCTGCCTTTATTCCTCGGGTGGAGGTATTAAGGCAGCCCGGGGGATCACAGACGCTGCGTCTCTGTCTGTGCTGCAAAGCGCCCCGCTCTGTCTGTCCCTAATCCCTTTAACCCCCAGCCCTCCCCAGGCTGTACGCCGTCTGCCTGGCCTGGTGTGAGAAGGGGGCTCGATCCCACCCCGTTATGGCAGCCTCTTTCATTTCGGCCTCCTTTGTGTCTCGGTTAATGTGGGAGCTTGACGCCCGCCTTGGACGCGGGACTGGGCCCCTCCCTCACCGGTGTGAGGCCACACCCCTCACTCTCTCACACTCTTTGACTAAACGTAGTGTGGGCGCTCTACGGGCTCCATGAAGGAGGTGAGGCGGTGTGACAGCTAGGGGCAGCCGCCGGGCCGGTGTTGTACAGGGGAGGAGCTTGTGAGGGCTTTGGCCGGACGCCACCGAGGGGGGGGGGGTCGTCTCGGACCCCGCAGCAAAGCTGGCTCGGCACGCATGCAGCCATGAACCGCAGCAGCGCCCCTTGCAGAATGCAGTGGGATGGCCTGCGGTCTGTGAGCTGGGGCTGTGGGAGGCCCTACAGAGCGCCCCAGGAAGTGCAAAACAGGAAGTGCAGCTGTGGGCACTTTTACCACCCGCAGAGCTGAAGCATGACAAGAGCTTTCACAAAGATGCACAAGCGCAGCCCCAGCTGCGGCTCCGCGGGTGATGGAGCTCGGCCGTGACCGAGCAACAGCCGCATTCGAAAGGTTAAGTCGCGGTTACCGTACTCCATGCATGCAGCCGCTGTACAGCACACAAAACATGCACCGTAACGTGTTTATCTCGTCCACCCTATCTTTCCTGAAGTGGATGACATCATGGGGAATGATGTCATGGGGAATGATGTCATCCAAAGTGAGGCACGGACCTGAGTGATTTAATCCACTCCAGAGAGCAGCAGCCCACGGTGGGGGGGGGTTGCACTCACAGCGTAACCTGTTTAGGGAATGTACTGAAGCCCGCATCTCAGGACTGGGCAAGAGGTGTACAGCTGGTTCCAGTGATGAGCTCGTTTAAATAGTGTCCCCTCTATGCCACAGGGGTGGCCGGGGGCCAAGGCGAGAGTGTGATCTCTGAGCCAAACCCCCTGCCTGAGGGATTCTGGGAATACTGATACAAAGGGGCTGTCCAATTATTCAGATCAGCCACACCAGTGCAACATGCTACTGAACTGACTCTCACTGTATGCTTTTCTAAATGTACATTAGGGAAAGTTTGCTTTTCAACTTTTTAAAATTCTGTACAGATGACAGAATTTTTGGCTGAAAAAAAAATTCTGACCACTGGTCCATGAACGCTTACTGTTCAACACTTTTCACCTGCTAATTTTCTTGTCATGATGACAGGATTAAGATTATTCTCCTGTCTTGAATCCTACCCCTCATTTTACCATGCTGGTATATAATTTAACAAAATAGTTTGAAACTCCAGGATTTACTTATTTATATGGCAACACATCTTGTATTTGTTTTACCAATATACTCACCTCTGGGTTCCATGCATGGTAACTCGTCACATGGCATAAAGTTTGTAAAGGGCTTTAGCTTATGATACCACAGCACCTCTTAGTGGCCAACACGAGAATTACAGCAAAAATATTCCATCTTTCATCCTTCATTTTCTCACTGCTTATCCTGCTGTTCCTGGCAGCATAGGGCACCAGGCTGTGACACATCCTGGATGGGATGCATATTGCTTTGGTTCTTCATATTGTGTTACTCGATAGCTGGCTGTTTTATTGTGAAGGTGATTTGCACGCTGGGTTTAGAGAGCCATTTAAAAGCATAGTTACATTACGGTGTCACTGTCATGGTACATGACAGATAGAAACGGCAGCACCGTGTGACCCTGTGGGACTTCAGACCACTGGGATCACTGTCCTCGTGCATGTGTGAGCCGCACCTGAGCTTTGCTGTGATTGGCCTTGAGCTCTGATGTCACTGTCCTCTTCCCAGAACCCTCAGAGGATAAGCAGCTCCCAGTCCACGCAGTCCCTGGCCACACCGGTGGTCTCTGTGACCACACCCAGCCTGCCACCTCAGGGCCTGGTGTACTCCGCCATGCCCACGGCGTACAATACCGGTGAGTGAGCGTGTTGCGGTGCCCATGCCAGCACTGCCGGGCTGCGCGGTGACACAGTGTCGCTCTGCTCGCCTTGCAGATTACTCCCTGAGCGGCAGCGAGCTCTCCTCCATCCAAGGCTTCGGCTCACCCGGGGGCCTGTCCCTGGGCTCCATGTCGTCATGGCAGCAGAATCAGCTGGGTGCGGTGGCACAAGGCGCTCTGACGTGAGTAACTTCACACGCCACGTCTGGGGGTGTGTCCTTTTCTTAGGGGATGGAATGCGCGCTTGAGATGCGGCATGATGGAGATGCCGATGGCAGATCGCTGATGAAGATGCTGAAGCTGACAATTCGGTGCTGATGATAATTTTGATGCTGCAGCTGATGTTGATATAGAATACGTATCCTTCTTTAATCCCCATGGGGAAATTCTCTTTTTGGCTGCCCCATCTTGCTCTCCATGAGACACACAGACACAGGCGCACGTGACAGCGAGCTTGGGGGTCACAGCGCAGGTGCAGTGTGCAGCATCCCTGGAGCCGCGCTTTAGGGCCCTTGCTCAGGGGTCCATGGACATGTGACTATTCTGGCGAGGCCGAGTTCCAACCAGCAACTGTCCGTTCAGAGGCATAGAGGCTTAGCTTCCTGAGCCACACACCACGGCCAGTGATGCGAATGTTGATGCTGAAGCTGATCCTGACGCTGACGATAACGCTGACGCTGATCCGGACGCAGATGATAATGCTGAAGCTGATACCGAAGATAACGTTGATGCTGATCCTGATGCTGAGGATAACAATGCTGAAGCTGATCCTGACACTTATGACAATGTTGATGCTGAAGCTGATCCTGACACTTATGACAATGTTGATGCTGAAGCTGATCCTGACACTTATGACAATGTTGATGCTGAAGCTGATCCTGACGCTTATGATAATGTTGATGCTGAAGCTGATCCTGACGCTTATGACAATGTTGATGCTGAAGCTGATCCTGACGCTTATGACAATGTTGATGCTGAAGCTGATCCTGACGCTTATGACAATGTTGATGCTGAAGCTGATCCTGATGCTTATGACGATGTTGATGCTGAAGCTGATCCTGACGCTTATGACGATGTTGATGCTGAAGCTGATCCTGACGCTTATGACGATGTTGATGCTGAAGCTGATCCTGACGCTTATGATAATGTTGATGCTGAAGCTGATCCTGACGCTTATGACAATGTTGATGCTGAAGCTGATCCTGACGCTTATGACGATGTTGATGCTGAAGCTGATCCTGACGCTTATGACAATGTTGATGCTGAAGCTGACACTGAAGTGGAGTCTGGTCGTGATCCTGCATGGTCTCTGGAGATAATGTTGCTGGTGAAGCTGATGGTGACGCTGTCTGTCTGTCCTCCCCTACATTAACAGCCACCTGCCTCACGGACCGGGCGGCTCTTCCAGCTCCAGTCAGAGTGTGAGCATCAAGGCGGAGCCAGCATCGCCCCCCCGCGACCGCACCACCCTGCCCGCCTTCCTGTCCCAGCCTCACCTGTCCTCACGCCAGGAAATGGGCCGCTCACCTGCCGACAGCCTGAGCTCCTCTTGCAGCTCCTATGACGGGAGCGACCGCGAAGACCCTCCCCGCGCTGACTTCCACCCCCCCCTGGGGCTGGGTCGGCCAGGAGCGGGAGCAGAGGATCAGGAGGGTCCATCTGTCAAACGCATGCGTGTCGATGCCTGGGTAACATAGGTCAGCCCAGTATTCTTCATCATCATCTTCATCATCATTATTATTCATTTTTTATATCATTTTTGCGGGTGGGAAATGTTCATCCAAATGCGTCCAAGTATCTTTAACACATTAAAAAGATGAGTCAGGCAACACGCATAGATTCAAACAGGAATCATCAGGTACTCCAGGCCAATTTGCTGCCAGGTTCACACCAGTCCAGTCTTTAGGGGTGTGTCTACGGAATATATTAATACTCGTAGTCACTGGTCCAGTCCAGCACTTGTACAGAATACTATTTTCACAAGAATAATAGGAAGTAAAATGTCGCCCTCTGGTGGACGGGTCTTGCTTGCAGCACCAGCTACGCTGATTACAAGTTACATGTTTTTGCCCCCCCCCTAATCCCGATTGCCTTGGAAATTGCGGATACGTCTTGCTAGCTGTCCGAGAATCAGGTTGTGAGTTCGGGGGCTATACGAAATCTCTCATGCAGCCCATCAGGCTAAAGAGCAGCACGCGATGAACTTGGATTTAAAAGATGATCGTAAATATCAGTTTAGCTTTTTATTTCAATTGTTAAAGCAATTAAATTGAATGAAACAAAAAAAATCATTTACCATGAAAAATAATTATGTTTGTGAAAAGTTTTTAGTTTATTTGTTGTTATTTTTATTTCGCTTAATGCAAAAACACAGACATGCAAGCAAGACCTAGAAATGGTAACTAAAGCCATGAACACTCGTTGTTCTGTTTGTAAATTAGATTTCGAGCCAAATTTTTGTCTTTGTTTTGTATATAGTAACTTTAATATATATATCACATTGGAGTAAGTACGTATGTACTGTACCGTCACCAGATTTAAGGAAAGAAGTATATTTTTGTGGATTACCGCCGAGTTTACAGGGCGAAGTCCTTACTAATAATTAGGTTATTCACTGGTTAATATTTACTATTTTGTTAAATATGTTGTACTTCTAAATGATTATTGTGAATAACCCATGTTTTTTCCGGAGTCTACTTTCCGGGTTTAATTAGTGGTGAACGTTTGTCCTAAGATATTAGTAATGACAGTGCTGTACGATTAAACTTCACTGTATCTTTTTGTGAAGGAGAATTGTAATGTTTTTGAAGTATAATTCCAGCAGAAACTGAGGAATCTACTTATAATCCCAACGCGAAGGATTGACCTACAGTTGCGCACTATGCTGTCTGATTTCCATGTGAAATGTCATAGAAATATATCCTACCTAAATGGAATTTAAAACGAATATCAAGGACACCAATAAAACATTTATTGTGAGTTGACTTTTCTCGTTTATATGCTATACGTAAAAA
This sequence comes from Brienomyrus brachyistius, assembly GCF_023856365.1. NCBI lineage: Eukaryota > Metazoa > Chordata > Actinopteri > Osteoglossiformes > Mormyridae > Brienomyrus > Brienomyrus brachyistius. The sequence goes on along the minus strand of NC_064543.1, from coordinate 4,924,451 downwards.
GGTGCACATGCCATAAAATAATACAAAGTTTTTTTTTTGCGCACAGTCGTTGTGAAATAGTGACGGTAACGCAGACGGCGGTCGTGTGATTTTTAATTTTTTTTTATACCTACAGAATCATTCGGCAAAACTGCATTGGACATCGTGGGCGCGTAGCTAGATATGGTGTTTTATGTAAATGTTTTATGCAAAGATATGAACGTGCTTTCATACTTATGTCTTTGTAAAAACATCACAGGAGGCAATCCAAACGAAGGAGCACTTTATGGACAATTGCTTTAAGTGTCTTACAAACAGGTCTTTATTTTGACCGCGATGTTCCTTTATAAAGCAAGGAGTAGAGCATCTTAAAACAGGAATACGGAATAAAAACTGGGATTTCATTACTAGCTTGGGTGCGCAGTTTCCTGAACTGGGATTTCTCGCATTTCCCGTCATTTTTCCTGCTTGTCCTGTTCTTCCAGCGTCCCGCCTCGTGCGATATGGACACAGAATGACTGTTAATCATTTTTCCCGGAAGTGCTGGTCTGACTGGGACTGGAAAAAGACACGTGCTTATGAACCGCCTGAGTGCTCACACATTTTTGGGAATTTTACATGTAAAAGCTCACCTGCACAATGTACTCGATTTATGTATATTTTTGCACAAAGCTTTAAGTTAATTTGAGTTTATACATTACTTATATTTAAGTGAAATGCTGTCATATGTACATGTATGTGTGTGTGTTTGTGAGCGCGCGCGTCTATGTATGAAATATTGGCAACCAAGACAGCAATAATGAAATTATCAATGGGGAGAATATAGTAGGATCGTTTCCAGCGGTGTAGCCTTCCAAAAATACCAGTACATCAAGGGGTTAATTTTACACCTGGGGATCAACATAGCCGCAAATATATGAACTTGTAAGGCTTGTTGATCCATCCCCATTATGACCAAGTTGTGTACTCGCAAGAAATAATATATGCACACTCATTTGATTTTTTTAAAATATTTCACATGGGTAATTTGTCTAATGTGAAAACAAATATGAAGAAACAAAGTTATGTTGGTGACTCGCTTGTGTTCGACTCTGCTTCGCTGTTCAGCTTTTATAAACTCAACTGTATATTTGCGTATCTCTTTATAAACGATGTTTAACTCAAGATGCTTTCGCGGCTTCAAGGCTTAAAGATTTGGTGGCAAAAGCTGGACTTTGTTGCCACGAAAGAAACTGAAGTTTCATGGGACGATTTTTAGTTATTGTGCATTTTCCCCAGATGTGATGTTTTGTCTTCATAATACAATAAACGTTGAAGTTTCTATTGATTAACTAACTATATATACGATGCTAGAGACCGGTGTAGAAATTTGTTTCTTGTATTCACAAGTAAACGATCTGGATTTTACAATTTCCTGGAGGCTGTAACATTTTTTGTATAAATATGTAGGTACAGTAAGCCTATAATGCGTGTGTATGAAATATTCAGGGAATTTTCTGTATTATATGAATAACCCCAACAAATTAGAGAATTCCTACACAATTTGTCTGAATTAAAAAGATTTTAATTAATGACTTTATTTTGCACCTTGTTGTAATTTCTTAGCTGCGAGTGCCTTTTAAGTAAGTTTTATCAGATCGGGAAAAACGTAGTAATTCAAGATGACTATTTACTGTTCCTGCAAATCCGCACAGGAGAAGGCTGAACGTCGATTGTATGGAGCGCATAGGGAAGCTCACCGAGACGCACCAGTATCGCAGCCCGCGATGGCAGTGACTTTCGATCGACGCTTGGAGCTCTGGACGTTATGAGGAATCCGAATTGACTCTGCTTCTCTTTCAATCAGACATCCTTTTCGGCGTTCTGCTGGCAGGCTGAGACCTTAAACCTTCGGGAATCGGGTTTAAAGGGCTGGTTTAGCAGAGGTCATTGAATGTTTTCCTCACAGGCCCTCGGTTTTGCTGAAAGTAAAAAAAAAATACGGTAAAAAGGGAGAAAGGCAGTAAAATAATCTAAAACATACTGAATCATGCCCTGTGATGGGCAGCCCCCCCCCCACCCAGTCCTTGCTTGTTCCCGCCTCGTGCCCGTAGCTTCCGAGATAGGCTCCGGACCCCCCGCGACCCAGAAGGATGAGCGGGCTGGAAAATGGATGGATGGATATTGAATCAATTTCACATAATACGTTTAATTTGCACACACAAGTTTGATGATTGAATTTAACGGTAATTCTAATACAGCCCAGTTAAATTGTGTCTGATCCCTAAATGTCTTAAACAGAATTATAATTGTTGTATTTGTTTCTCACAAAAAGCCGTGATATTTTTATTTTAGATTGACCCGGTAATGTAATTAGGCGGTGGGCGGCAGTCATATCCTAAAAGACTCAGTATTTGTTTAGGTTTTGGGATAACCTTTAGGTGAGCTGTTCAAACCCAGGGATTCTTCAGCCAGTCCTCTAATTACTAATCTAATTAAGGCAAAAACCCGCACACACAACGGCCCTTTCTGGACAAGCCTGGTCAGGCCTGCTGTAATTAATGTAGGTCTAATACTAACAGATTAATGTATAGGTTACATATAATACACAATACAATATAACCTAATATTCTTACATTCTTATCCACCCCGGAGCAAATATTTTATTTATGAATGTGTTCTCTGTGAAAGCTTTGATTAATTAAACACTTTACCTAAAGTTTCTCATCACGTGAGATTGGCGGCGAGTAGCTTATCCTGTAGACATTGTAATATATATAGCTGGCTTGTTTTTTTAAGGATAGGTCTCATTTCATTACTCACGTCTATATCGCGCGGAACCTTTTTAATTTCTTTTTTAGCTTTAAAATGAACAACATCGCAACACAATACTTTAAGAGTAGGCTAGCTCAGGCATTACCCTAAGTATGCTGTTGCGAAAATATGGGATTGGGGTATGCAAATGTAGTTGGGGTATTAGATACTCGCACCTGCTCGACTTCTTCCACTTTGACGAGGACGCGCACAGACTCGCGGGTCGTGGACGCGCTTTCCCCCGAAATGCTTCTGGTGCGCACCTCCTCCGTAACTCTCTCCACAAAGTGAAAGGAGCCTGTTCGTAAAACTTCAACTGCATGCAAATGGTCCCACTCACCTCGATTAACATGATCTAATCATCTAATGGCACTGGGACATTGCGTCTCCCACGGTAGACAGGTACTGTCCAGCTCGGTGACGGCGTGAAAGGTGCGTGGACGCGCTCGGGGAGCTGATCGGCTGCACGGGTAAACATTGCTGTTTATTCCCTGCTTTCCGACGGGAAATTGGTGAAATGAAATGACATGAACCACAACAATAATATGTGCCAATAATATGGTGGAGCTTTTGAAATTCTGAAATAACGATAATTTAATTTGCTAAGTTTATGGTCGTCGTACAGGTCTTGCATCACTGTACTGGATTTTGGGTATAAGCTATATAGGGGGTTATTTTGGAATAAATGGTTTAAACAAGTATATTTAAATTGTATTTTGAGCCAACAATAAGTTGCCCTATACATATTTGCAAATCCAGATGACATCCTTAGTTAAACATGAAATATAGACCGAATATTTAAAAAGCTACGATATATTGCAGTTACTATAAAACTGGACAGTGTGCGCGCGTCTGAACCTACAGTAACCGTCGATAACAGTATAAATTAGAAGTCCCATAACTTGTGTTGCTGAAGTTAATTTCTGGTTGTTTTCGTTATCTCCTGTGACATTTGCTATGCAGTTTCGATGTGTGATAATCTTTGGTGAACCAAAAAAAATGCAGTGTTAAGAGTGGACGTCTTGATGCGCATGTAGTAGTAGCCTATTTATGTCAGTTTGTGGAAATGGTCTCTGATATACGTTGTAATTTTCCACGATTTAGATTAGACCAAAGGTATATTATGCCTATGTTTTCAAACTTAAAACTTGAGTGATATTTACGCCTGTGTCAGCTGGGTGTGGACGAGTTCGTCTTGTCTCTGTTATTCCCGGAATGGAGAAAGGCAGACCAGACAAGTTTATGAACGGGGCCCAGTGTTGGTATGCAGACCTGCGGAAGCATGACTCCGTATTTCAACAACCTTTCATAGGCAATAGTTACTTTTATCTTCCTTAAGGCAATTCCTTGTGCCTTGTGTAGCCTGAAATTTGCCATTTTTTTGTATTTGACAGTCCTATCTTTTTACCATGAACTTGGGCTGTGTTAGACAAGTTTAACGATAAATATTCATGTTATGATGCAACAGAGCCATTCCATACTTTCATTCAGCATGGTTCAGGGCTGAGGGAAATCATAAATATTTAAGTAAAACCAGCTTATCGGACACACATCAGATCGTTTCCGTTTCATTTGTCACATGCAGTTATACTGAATACAGTGTGCAGTGAAATGCCAGTTTGCGCTCGTCCAGTTTGTGATGGTTGATACAGTAGTTGGTAGTGTGATTGTATTGTCCGGTTTGTTTGGCAAAGGGAAGATGATCTCTGTAATATCACTGACGTGCATCAGATTTTTTTTTTAAAAAAAGATGGAATGTTGCCCGTTTGCGGAATGTTTGCAATGAGATCCTAAAATGAGTGGCTTCAGGGTCCCTGTTCACGGTGTTTTCGGGTCCGAACCCTGTAACACTAACCAGCAGCGGTTTTCACGGAACCTAAAGCTCAGCCTTCTATCTGGGTCCAGTGATTTTTTTTTTAAATTGCCTTACATATTTTGAATAGGATTTTAAAATTTTATTTATTCAGTTCCATTGAATTCCGTCGTTAATCCGGAAGGGAAATAAATTCTATTTCAGTACATTTAAAAATAATTTTATATATATTTTTTTTCTGATATTTATCTGTTCTATTTGTATCTGGTTGCTGTATTGATGTAGGACTCTGTTACATACAGGTATGAATCAGCAATATCAGTATGATAGTGGCTTATGGAGCTTTTATAGTCGCCATTAGGGTACTTGGTGGCTGTGAGGAAACTCCAGCATTGGACAAGGCCTTAGCATAAAGGCCTTAGCATGGAGGCCTTTAGCAGAGAGGCCTTAGCATATAGAGCCTTAGCATAGAGAGCCTTAGCATAGAGAGCCTTAGCATAGAGAGCCTTAGCATGGAGGCCTTTAGCAGAGAGGCCTTAGCATATAGAGCCTTAGCATAGAGAGCCTTAGCATAGAGGCCTTAGCATAGAGGCCTTAGCATATAGAGCCTTAGCATAGAGGCCTTAGCATGGAGGGCTTTAGCAGAGAGGCCTTAGCATATAGAGCCTTAGCATAGAGGCCTTAGCATGGAGGCCTTTAGCAGAGAGGCCTTAGCATATAGAGCCTTAGCATAGAGAGCCTTAGCATGGAGGCCTTAGCATAGAGGCCTTAGCATATAGAGCCTTAGCATAGAGGCCTTTAGCAGAGAGGCCTTAGCATATAGAGCCTTAGCATAGAGAGCCTTAGCATGGAGGCCTTAGCATAGAGGCCTTAGCATATAGAGCCTTAGCATAGAGGCCTTAGCATAGAGGGCTTTAGCAGAGAGGCCTTCTCTGCTCTCCTCAGATCAGACAATCTTATCTCAGCAACATGCGCACTTCCTGTCCGCCTTTGACCCTTAAAGGTGGGGCATCGTTCACACACGGGCCAGAATAATGTTTAGCTGATCCTTGACTTGTGATGGGGAAGCGTTCTGTTCAGAGTTGGATGGTTCTGCGTCAGGAAGTAAAAATCCAGATCAACATTTTGTTTCAACCTACCAGTTGAGTACTTTGTGACTGTGACTCTTTATACTTAACTGGTTGGTTGAAACAAAATGTTAAATTGGACTTTTACCCTTTTGGACCTGAACTATCCAGCTCTGGTTCTAATGAATCCATCATAAATGGAATATATTGCAAGTCGAATATGATATGATACATAAAGTTCAGCTAAATAAAAAGTGTCACCGAATAAGCGAAATTATTAACTAACCAGAATGTAATTGAAAGGTAAATAAATGAATAGAAGTTTCTTTGATTAAGGATAGGGAAAAAGCACTATACATTGTTAAACACTGTTTGAGATGGTTGTGCTCAGGAGCACTACAGACAACAATTGTGTGACTGGGCGGATGTTGCTGTTGCCCATCTTCAGTAGAAAGTATCATACAGCAAACCTCTAGCCTGGGAACCAATCAGAATTCAAAGCTGACCACTGAATGAGCATCGCTTCCTCGCCACTGTAAATCTGAAATATCCTAAATCAGTATTTTTCTAATCACTAGTGATGTATTTGGTTGGGCGTTATTTCTAGGTTAAACAAAACGGTGCCTCTCTTAACGGTGGACTTCTTTTCCGGCCTTCTGCCGAGTCCGACATTCTCAGCTTTGCGGTGTGTACAGTGATACTGAAAACACTGCTTCTGAGAACTTTCCGGACCAGATTGAATTAGCAGGCTGAGTGTATCGGCGCAGTTTTGCCCTGGAGGAGGCATGGCGGTCCAGCGGTTGGCACAGCTGCTTCACACCTCTGGGACCCGGGTTCAAAGTCTCCGTGATGGTTCCGTGTGTGTGTGGCGTGTGTGTGGCGTGTGTGTGGCGTGTGTGTGGCGTGTGTGTGGCGTGTGTGTGGCGTTTGCATGTTCTCCCTTTGTCGTCATGCGGCGCCCTTTGGGTTCTCCAATCTCCCCCCACAATGCAAAAACATGCCTAGGATAATTGGAGTTACCAAATTGCCCGTAGGGGTGACTGATGTGTTAGTGTGCCCTGTGATGGGTTGGTGCCCCATCCTGGGTTGTTCCCTGCTTTGCCCCCCCCCCCCCCCCCCCAATGGCCCCCCAGCTGTTACAGAAAGCAGATGGATGGGTTCTGTCCAGTTACTCTCCAGTCTTGGTAAAATGCCAACTGCACTGTTTTTTCGCCTGTTTTCTTGGTAGTTTTCAGTAAAGCAATCTTAAGTCCCTCCCATCTGCCCGCCGACATGGATGGCAGGAAGCCGACGCCATGGCAGAACTTCTGCGAGAAGGCAAAGCCCCTGCTGAACAACATGAAGAAGGGGCGGATCCCTCTCGGCAAGCCCAAAGTACGCAGGAAGCTGGTCCGAGGTCGGCGCAGCATCTCCGTGCCCGACTTCAGGCTCCTGCAGGATGACTCCAGCTCCACCACCTCTTCCATCCCCTCCCCGGGGTTCGACCCGAAGACGCTGTTCTTTCCGTACCCCTCCCATCTGCCTCAAGCGAGCACAGACAGATCAGGAACCGGTGTGGCGGAGGACGAGAGCGAGGACGAGGTGGGGATCGGGACGCCGACCTTCAGCGTATCGGGGTCGCTGGACGAGGATAATCAGAGTGTCAGCGAGGTGAAGATGAAGGTGCCATCGGGGTCGGAGACTCCTGAGGACAAGTCTGAGGTCAGAGTTACTCAGGGTCGTGTCAATATAGCCTGTGTGCATGAGCATGTACATCACTGCAGACTGGTCCAACTGCAAGGGGCAACATAGTTTCTGCATCTTCTTTGCATTTCGTCACGTTTCTTCAGTGTTGGTCACCCGATTCTGTCCCTCGTAGTCTCAGAGCGACACCAAAGACCCGAACATCCAGATGACTAAAGAGCCCGATGATGACAGTGTAAGACCCACCCGCCTCTCACTGTAATTTCACTGCCGATACCATCTCCCCCTGGACTGCGGTAGGCAGGTTCCGTGTGTGTGTGTGTGTGTGGGGGGGGGGTCGATGACCTGGTCACGTGCTGAAACCTCTCTGCTCAGGTTTTTGAAGTGGAATTCGAGGCAGTGCCGGGGACCGCAGTGCCGGCGACCGCAGTGCCGGCTACCCCAGTGCCGGCGACCCCAGTGCCGGCGACCCCAGAGAAGACGTTCTACATCACTGTTTCCCTAAAGGAAGGCCGGAGGCTGGTCATCAGAGATCGATGTGGTAAGGAACATGTTTCAGACAGGAAGTGTCACAGTCTGGTGCTGCTGCACTGAATGACAGTTGAGCCTGAGGACCACACCATGCTCATAGCTAGTGTTGCTGTAGAAGTGCTGGTGAGCCTAGCAGCAGCTGCTAGCCAGATGCTGGGGGGTTAGGGTTTTGGGTTAGGGTCTTACTGCCTTCTCTGAATGTCTCCAGTGAAACTTCTAGCCATATACTTGGTATATTTTGTCATTTTCCATAAAACAGACAGATAGCCAACTTGCTTTTTACATTATTATTGTGCATGTACTGTAGTTTTACATGTAGACATCAAATTTATAATTGCATTTTTTTAATGGTCAGAGGCAAAATGTTAAACACTTTGTTATTTGCGTTTTTAATTATCTTGGAAAGAATTCCTTAATTTTATTGATGGTAAAGGTGAGAAAAGTGATGAAAGATTTAATTGGATTTCTGATTTTAATTGTTATTTAACTGACCTGCACTGGAGTAACTATCTACCAGTTTGTTGATTAAATCTCTGGCTTTTAGTGTATAGTAATGAACCTTTGTAACCTTAGTATGTTTCACGCGCATCACTGCCAGCCACCGGACAAACAGGCTGCATTTCCATGAATCTTGCTGTCAGATATCAGATGCAATACCAAGTCAGGGCACTTCTAGAATGGAGGAAGGAGGAAAGGGGAAAATGCTACTGGAGATCTTGTCAGTGGTGTATGCCCTGACTGCAGGGTGCACTCTGACTGCAGTGTATGCCCTGACTGCAGGGTACACTCTGATTGCAGTGTATGCCCTGACTGCAGGGTGCACTCTGACTGCAGTGTATGCCCTGACTGCAGGGTACACTCTGATTGCAGTGTATGCCCTGACTGCAGGGTACACTCTGATTGCAGTGTATGCCCTGACTGCAGGGTGCACTCTGACTGCAGTGTATGCCCTGACTGCAGGGTACACTCTGATTGCAGTGTATGCCCTGACTGCAGAGTGCACTCTGACTGCAGTGTATACCCTGACTGCAGGGTACACTCTGACTGCAGTGTATGCCCCGACTGCGGTGTGTGCTCTGACAGGGACTTGCGGAGGTGTTACCCTCCTGCTTTTGCTTCCCATGCAGTGCCACTAGACGTTGTTGTCATATCGCAAGCACAGTTCAGGCAGTGAGAGGAACGTGTGAGGAGGTAATGAGAGCCGATACTTCAGTATTCAGGGAGTTGCGTTTCTGCCCCTTTGTGGGAGGTGGCATACCAGAGTCTCTGTGAGTCAGTACATGTGCTTGTCATCGCCTGAGGAATGCGGCCTGACTCGAAGGGGCACGTTACTATTTATTTACGTTTGCTTGTTAACACCAGAACGCTGCAGAGACAAGCTCAGGTAAACTCACAACAATGACTTTGCTGTGCTTTTTCAGTCATCATGTGCTGATTGGCTTTCTGAAATGTTCCGAGTAACGTGTCCGTTTATAAAGGAATTTGTATTGCAGGGAATCAGCGCGGAAATGACTGTGCACAATTTAGTTTTTTTTTTTTTTTATACAGTACTTAATCAAACACTTTTCCCCCAAAGTGACTTAGAGTTGAGAAAGCAGGGTCGGGCAGTCGCTGCCGTGGTTGGGGGTCAAGGGCCTTGCTCAAGGGGGCAATGATGAAATCACTCTGCCGACCCTGAGGTTTGAACTGGCGACCTTCCGGTGCCGCTGAGCCGCACTTCGTCCCTGATTGCATCAATATTAATAAGCGTATTACATTAAGGCAGTGTTAGCCAATCCGGTCCTTGGGGACCCGCAGATGATCCACATTTCTGCTCCCTCCCAGGCTAGCAAAAATGTGGACTTTCTGGCTGGGAGCTGGGAGGGAGCAAAAAAGGCGGACCGTCTGTGGGTCCCTGAGGACTGGGTTGGAAATCATGGCTTGGGTGAGTAAACAGAGCCTTTAGAGTGGCTTACTGAAGGGGATTTTGCAGTTTTCACTCCACAGACTCCAGGGTTTTTGCATCCCTGTAAATGCCACCTTTCAGCCATGAAGATTCTGCAGCCCATCTAAGATGTCTCTCCAGGCCCAGTGCTGCGTTGGATAAGTGGAGCCAGAATGCAGAACATATCCATGCAACTATTTTGTTTAATAATTCATTTTTGCATGTTCTGTCATTGCTACTTTGTCATTTTACCAATTGGACCGCACACTTAGGTGGGCACCAGGTGGGGGCACTATTCCTCATCTATCAATTGTATTGACTCATTATTGGACAGGCAGTCCCCCCCCCCCCCCCAGCAAAGACTGGTATTCAGTGTGTGTATAGTTCATATGGGAATGTGTTGCTCTTTAATGTACACAGATGCCAAATAATGTGCAAGTTTCATGTCACTGGTCATTGTGATGCTCTGAATATCTACTGTTATCTACCTCTATTTGCTGCTCTCATAGAGTTTGTTTTGCGAACGGTGTCCAAAAATACAGAGCCTTCCTCAGCGGAAAGACCAGACGGCTTCCACCCCACTAGTATACCTGGGAAAAACCTGCTGATTAACTAAGGAGATTTTTTTTTTAATGCTAATATAACTTTTAGGAAATGCGAATTCTTAATTTTCCCCATCAGAGGGCGCTGTTTGTTTACGGAGGGCCACACATTGTGTGTGAAGGCTTGGATACATTCATCTCCCAGAGTGCAGCGGAGCTTCCTATTCAGACATTGTGCTGCGCAGAGCTGGAGGCTTGCTGGCCAAAGGGGGCTGTGTGCAGCTGGGTGACGACCCTGTGAGCTGGGCGGCCGGTCGTGGGGACAATGCTGTGACAGACCTGGCAGCTGCTCCCCGCAGAGGCATTGTCATCCAGTTCAGGCCTCGCTGCATTTCTGAAAAATCCTTTCATCAGACTATATCAACGAGGCCAAGCTGAAGCTCTCTATTTAGACCCACACGCTCTGTTTACATGCCTGGGAGGTTAACACCAGTTTCTACTGGTCCACGGAGTCCGATTTCCCAGTTCTATCACAATTTATTACATACGTCTCTGCATTTATTCCTGAAATGTACCGTGTTACAGCGACGATTTACATAGTAACTATCTTAAGTTCTGTTTAAAAGGCCACTTCAGTCATCAGACAGAAACAAACAAAATACCGGAACCTTCTCATGAATCTAACGTTTGTTTAATCCCTTAAAAAGTCAGATCAAGCAACAAGTAACCAGCAAAACGGCTTCAGTGACATGGCTGTTTTTAACCAAAGTGATTGTCGCAACTTGGTGAAAGTCATAAAACTGGCAGAAATGTACTACCCCTATTGTCAAAATCATTAGTTGAATTTAATTAACTTCACAAATAGCGATATAATACTGACCATGTCCAGATGCAGTGAGGTTGTCTGAGGAAGGCATTTCAAAACAAGTTGTGTTTGACTGAATAGAACTGAATGAAATTAATGTCTGTGGTTTTTCTTTGGCTGCCTGATGTGGGTGTCTGTCTTCTTCCTACAGGCACAAGCGATCCCTACGTCAAATTCAAGTTGGATGACAAGACCATTTACAAGAGCAGAGTCATGTTCAAGAACCTCAATCCAATATGGAACGAATCCTTCAACTTTTCTGTTCAGAACCTGGAGCAAAAACTGAACATTAAAGTAAGCTGTTTGATGCTCTTGATTTTTCTGAGCATTTAGAGTGTATTGAATTTGAGAGCCCTGTGACGTTACGCAGCACTGATTTTCAGGAATATTCTGTCTATTTCCGTATATTTGTGGTTATACGCGCAGTGAATGTTTTTGTTTTAGAACAAAGCAAAGTAGCTCGCAAGCTCAGGGCTTGCTGGAGTGCCTTTTGGACATTATGAGGGAGGTGATGGTTAACCCGCAGTGAATGTGGCCATCCAGCCCTGAGTTTGTGTACATGATTGCGGGTGTGTGTTTGATACCATAGGTCATGACCCCTGTGTGCTCATCTTCCTCGTCCAATCAGCCATGGAGAACTGAGCCACACTGACGCTCATTGACCGTTTCAGGTGTATGACCGGAACCTGACCACGGATGACTTCATGGGCGGTTCCTGTATCTTGCTGCGCGACCTAACATTAGACAGGTACGCGATGCTCTTAAGAAGGCGGAGTGCCTTTAACGTACGTCTAACTACAGATCTGTCGTGCGTCTGCTCCTTTCTGCGCTGCTCTGATGACGGTCTCGTCTGTGGTGCCTTCGCAGGACTCACGAGATGATGCTGCCGCTGAATGATCCCAACAGCATCGAGGATGACATGGGCGTGATACTGTTAGACGTGCAGGTGTCAGCCACCGAAAAGGAGAATAAAAGAAACATGGTGAAGACGAGTATTATTCATTTATGTAGCTGAAGAGTTTTTTTGTTTGTTTGTTTCGTTATATCCAGATGAGGTTGAGATCTTGTTTGGTTTCTGGGCCTGGGTGTTTCTGTCGCTGAAGTTCATTTTATAACCACAAGGGGGCAGTATAACATTAGTGGTTGAACAGATGGCATGAGTGAAGAATCAGATTATAGTGTGTTATACTGCGTCTTATTGCATGCAAGTATTCACAACATAATAATACTGTATATTATGTTTCTGTTTGGATGCAGCTCTTCGTTTAAACTGTGCAAACAGTACAAAAGCCTCTCAGAGCTGTAAACGTGTCACTTGCTCTTACCTTTGTGTTTGTCTAAGTTTTCCCAATGACTTAGAAAACCCGGTGACTGACTCATTATCGGCCCTACCTGCGAGGCTGCCTGTCTGCATCCAGGGCTCTCTCTCATCCGTAGACAAGCCCGTTGATGGATTTTAGTTCGATTCACGCTGATAAAGGTGGATTTCCACACTGCGCGGAGGCTGCCGCGGGGGGGGTGGTGGGGACTGTAACTCTCCCGCAGCTCTTTGCGGGTAGCCTCTGGGCGTACGCCGCTGCCAGGGCGTCCGCGTGAGGAGCCCCCGCTGCTCTGTCTCTGCCAGTCCCTGGTCCAATTTGTCTGGAAGACGCGAGCGCATGTGTGCCACAGCGTACCGGGCCCCCGTCCCGCTCTCTCGCTCTCAGCGTAATTACTTCGGAGAAGGGGAACAGGACCCGTCTGCGAACAGCTCTATTACCATCTATTACTGCATTTCTGCCGTACGGTGTCGTGTGAGCTCTGTGGCTTTGGTGGGGGGGGAGGGGAGCAGGGGGGGTGGGGGATCCGCTAATTCCCATGCATCAAAAGCAATAATCCAGATGTTGGGATGTAATATCACAGCTGTCAGTGTAGAGCGCTGAAGTACTGTCCAAATGGGCCCTGCTTTGGGCTCATCCATCTCGCCCCGTGCTGTTCCACCATATGGAAGCAATCCCAGCCTCCTCTTAGTACCAAGAATAGGCTGTCTTCAGGGGCCTCTCGCCGCTAAGTGGAACTATTTTATTGGCCGGCGAGATAGAAGCGCATCCAAGATAAACACTTTGGATGACATGGCTTGGCTCTCTGTTATCTTTCCCATTTCCCGTGTTTTCGTCCCTCTTTAAGGTCGGATATTTATTTCGCATTAATGCAAGTCTTTCCGACGTCCTTTGATCCTCCCTCACCAGGCCCGGCTCCCATGTTTCTGTAACCTAATGGGCAGCGAAGGCGCGCGCGGGGGGGGTTACGATCACTCGCTCTTTTGAAGCCGTAATTTGGTAGCAGCGCCGCAGAGGAATCAGACGCCGGCTTCATTTCGGGTAGATTTGCTCCATGTTTTGCCCGCTGTCTGGTTCCTCTCCTGGAGCTGTTTCAGCAGCATGGTTAATGCTCCGTCGATGGGCCTTGCTGGCGAGAAGCTCTCTCCCTGCGTCCTTCAGAGAGATTCTAGCCGCAGGTTTCTTAAGCTCAGGTCCCATGGAAGTCAAGAGTGCTTGAGGGAAGGTGGGGTGAGAGATCTGGAGATGATGGCCACCTCGTTGATGTTATCCACTTCCATGAGTCGAGCCGCGGTCCAAGTGTTCTCAGTGCAGAGGTGATGGACGGAACCTTCCTCCCTGTCCTGTGTCCTAGGCCGACCTGGCTCTCTCAGAAACGCTGAGGAAGAACCGGCTCTGGAACTCCGTAGTGGGCATTACGCTGCTGGAGGGTCAGGATCTGCCTGCTGAAGGACAAGGGGACGTCTTTGTGCGCTTCCGGCTGGGGGACCAGAAATTCAAGAGCAAGGTACCCGCCCTAGGTCTGCTGCTCCATCCACGGTCACTCACCTGTTATTCGCCGCTGTTTCCCAGCATGCCCTGCACAACATTTCACTGTCAGCAGCAGGGCCATGACATCCTTGTCACCTGATGGCCAAAGTCCACTCATGTGACCAAGGAGGACATCATGTGACTGCATGTCACTTCCTCCCTGTCCAACTCAGCACCGGTTCTGTGTCTCTGTACCATTGGCAGCTGTTTTTTTTCCCTTCCAGAACCTCTGCAGGAAAGCCTGTCTACAGTGGGGAGAGCGGTTTGATTTCAACCAGTTCCAGGATGGGTCGGACCTCCTGGAGATTGATGTTTGGGTTAAGGACGGCCGGAAGAATGAGGAATGCTTGGGAATGTGGGTCCCGCTGTTGTGGATTACACTGTTGTGTCCCTGTTATGTCACTGATGTCCATCTTCAGTAGTGAAGACGTGACCCGGTGTGTTTCTGCATCCAGGTGTATTATCGACCTGTCCAAGGTGCCGTTTGGACAGGAGAAGCTGTTCACCCAGGCGCTGGAGCAGGGCAAGGGCAAGTTGGTGCTCCTGATAGTGCGCAACCCATGCTCCGGGGTCTCAATCTCTGACCTGTGTTCGCCAATGCTGGAGGACCAGAAGGAGAGGCAGGACATAGAGGCTCGATATGTGAGCACCTCACACCTCCATGTCGTCTCCGCGGCCTCATTTTACACACGTCCATCGCATTAACATTTGGTTTTCCTTTCGTCCCTGAGTAGTGCTTAAAAAACACTTTGCACGATATGAGAGATGTAGGATTCCTTCAAGTCAAGGTCATCAAGGCCTCGGACCTGATGGCAGCTGATCTAAACGGTACGGCGTCCACCAGGGCATCGGCGATGATTATGGGTTAAACTGTTCTATGAATGGTACAAATAAGGCAGGATCACTGAAGTCGACTTTTGCTCCGTAGGAAAGAGTGACCCGTTTTGTGTGCTCGAGCTGGGTAACAACAGACTGCAGACTCACACCATATGCAGGACCCTCAATCCCGAGTGGAACAAAGTCTTCACCTTGTCAGTGACCTGGCATCTCGCACCGCTCTCACCTACACATCACACGGAGGCTCTCTAGCCTCCATCTGTTCCTTAACTTGGAGGCTTGCGGTCTGAAATGGTTTTAAGCCTTGAACCCAAACCTGTGTGAAATGAAAAGAAAAAATATGTATATTCAGCTGTATATTTATTTATTTTTCCCTCTGTAGCCCAATCAAAGATATTCACGATGTACTAGAGGTGACAGTCCTTGATGACGATGGAGACCAGCCCCCAGATTTCCTGGGGAAGGTGGCCATTCCGCTGCTTTCGGTAAGTAAAGAATGGTCGAGCTGTTTTCTGCAGCAATGCCCTACCATCTATGTAAGGAGTCATGATTAGCTTGGCTGCATCAGGGCATGTGTGTACTGCTGTTTTTATTTCACAACCCTCCAGGTGCAGAATGGCCAGCCAGTCTCTTATGTCCTGAAGAAGGAGGATCTGGGGGTGCCCTTTAAGGGAGCCATACATCTGGAGCTTGTGGTTATTTATAACCGGGTAAATAAACGGGATCCCCAGGGATGTTATGAACTGGTGTAAGATGCCTGTGGCAGCCATGTGTGGTGCTGAGGATGGTGTACGGTGTGATGTCATAGAAAGCATGTTGCCATCAGAAGTTGAACAATCAGTGCGGAGCACTGTCTGTGTGTGTGTGTGTGTGTGTGTGTGTGTGTGTGGTCTTTCCATATGGTTGGGTCATTCTTTTTGTTGCAGTGATGCTGTACCCTTGTGGTAAATTTCGTGTTTACAGCATATTTACAGATTTGTGAGATCTGACTCAGAAATGCTTTTTAATGCTGTCCTTCAGGTAAGAGCGGGTATTCGGACCTTCAAGCCAAAGGAGGCCAAGTTAATGGAGGTTAACCCAAAGTTTAACAAAAAGGTTGGTGCGCTGGTACCGCTCACGTTGACTGTTAAAACCAAACAGAACACAGGGGTGCATTAACATTAATTTAGCTATGCTTGGTATCCTTGAACAACCTTGTTTTCACAAATGATGATGTGTTTACTCAGTGAGCTTCAGATCTGCTTCCTTCTCTAGTTCAGTGGTCTGAACACGTCCCCTTAATGGTTCTAGACCAGACTAAAGCTAAGAGCAGCCTCATATGAAGTCACGTCAACACTGCTCTGCTTAAAAGAATTGTTGAACGGTGCATTCTTTCGTTAGCAAATACACAGTTTTATGTCCAAACCTGTGTCGCTCATAGGGATTTGGCCGCATTACATGTCTGTTCTCTGCTTTCCTGACTGCGGTGTCCTGCTCTTTATCAACAGATCTTAGCGCGGAACGTGTACCGTGTTCGGAAAATCACCAAAACTCTGCTCTACACGCTTCAGTACATCAGGAGCTGCTTTCAGTGGGAGTACAAACGAAGAAGTATGAGAGCCTTCATTGTAAGCCCGCCGTCTCACTCCTGTCGCCTGCTCTGCCGTCTCACTCCTGTCGCCCGCTCCACCGTCTCACTCTTGTCGCCCGCTCCACCGCTCACTCCTGTCGCCCGCTCCGCCGCTCACTGCTGTCGCCCACTCTGCCGTCTCACTCCTGTCGCCCGCTCCACCGTTCACTGCTGTCGCCCACTCTGCCGTCTCACTCCTGTCGCCCGCTCCACCATTCACTGCTGTCGCCCACTCTGCCATCTCACTCCTGTCGCCCGCTCCGCCGCTCACTGCTGTCGCCCACTCTGCCGTCTCACTCCTGTCGCCCGCTCCACCGTTCACTGCTGTCGCCCACTCTGCCATCTCACTCCTGTCGCCCGCTCCGCCGCTCACTGCTGTCGCCCACTCTGCCGTCTCACTCCTGTCGCCCGCTCTGCCGTCTCACTCCTGTCGCCCGCTCTGCCGTCTCACTCCTGTCGCCCGCTCCGCCGCTCACTGCTGTCGCCCACTCTGCCGTCTCACTCCTGTCGCCCACTCTGCCGTCTCACTCCTGTTGCCCGCTCCGCCGCTCACTGCTGTCGCCCACTCTGCCGTCTCACTCCTGTCGCCCACTCTGCCGTCTCACTCCTGTCGCCCGCTCTGCCGTCTCACTCTGCTGCCTGCTCCTGCCGCTTGCTCCTTTCACCCGCTCTGCCACCTGCTTCTGCCGCCTACTCCCCCGCTCACTCCTGTGCCCACTATCCCGCCCACTCCTGTGCCCACTATCCCGCCCACTCCTGTGCCCACTATCCCGCCCAGTCCTGTGCCCACTATCCTGCTCACACCTGTCGCCAACTCTGGCTCATTTTATAATGATTTACACCTTTTCCTGTTTCTTGGGCCATAATGTCAAGTCACTGCTTCTATAGCGTAGAGTCAGTCAGAGGTGAGCCAATGGGCTTGTCGCCTCCCCAAAACATCCATGCCCTCTGTGCGTCACAAAAAAAAAAACCTTTAAACTTTCAAATATCTCCCTGATTGTTTCCCTTTCTGTCACATAATTAATTGCCCCTTCCATCCTCGAGTTTCATGAGTAGAGCTGCCGTGTAATCACACGTTTTACATCTTTACAGATAGAGTTGAGCTGTGTGCCATTGCAGAGTCTTTGTTACATCTGTCTGATCCTTAAAGGTGTCTGACGAGTCTCAAGCCACGTAAACCTGTAATGCGATGCGGCATCTGGAGTCAGTCACGGACGCATTACACGAAAACTCCCTTTTGCTCTGCATATCCTCTGGGCTCTGTTTACAGGCGGCGCACGCGTCGTTCCCCCCCCCCCCCCCCGTCGCCCCATCGGCCAGTTCACCCTCGAACTCCCCTCAGGTGCTGTTTCTAAGCCCTGCGGCCCCCCTGGTCTCGCTCTGTTGAAGACAGTGACAGCTCAGCCATCGACTCGCTGGTCTGATGGGGTGCAGCTGTTTGCCGGTGATGAATAGGCTGTCTGAGGAGAGCTGTTAAGCCTGATGGCATCGCTGGGCTCTAAACATAATGGTGATGACAGTTAGTTAGACCCCCCTGGATGTTTAAGAGAAGGACGCAATGCGAGAGCTTTTCTGGATTTATGATCATTTTCAGTGCCCATGTCTCTAGCTGTCTGGTCTGTATCTCAGCTCCCCCAAAGCCTGTTTAAATTCAGCATTGTCCCAAAGGCGGCGTTGGGGGGGACAATGGTGGAGTGGACAGTCAGCATCTAGAGCAGAGCTTCCCAATCCAGTCATCAGCAACCCACAACCAGTCCACATTTTTGCTCCCTCGCAGTTCCCTGCCAGACAGTCAACGTTTTTTGCTCCCTACTGGGAGCTGGGAGGGAGCAAAAACATGGACCATCTGGGGGTTCCTGAGGAACGGTTTGGGAAATACTGCTCTAGAGGAAGCATGGGTGATGTGAGGAAGGTTGCTGGCCTGGTCCATAAGCTTGTCCAGTTCACGACGTGACTTGGGGTCATGTGGAGGTGCACTCTCCCGCCAGCTCCATAACACGTCCATTTCGTAAAGGAGTACGTAAATATTCAGTGTAGAAATGACTTTGCCCGCGTTGGTATTTCAGAAATCCGCCATTGCACTCTTCCCTCTGAAATGATCTAGTAGAAAAGAACTTCTTTCGTAAACGAAGGAATTCATTTTTGGAAGCTCTCATCCGGCTGTCATTAGAGGCCATGCCAGACTGAGTTCTTTCACATGACTGCGTTCCGAGCTGCTGTCCTCGATACGGCGAGCTCTGAGGCCCTGAGAAAAGGTGGAGGGGAGTCTGGCAGCGGGGTGATTCTTCTCATTATTTACTGTAGTAATCCCACCCCAGAAACATGTGAATAGACACCGTGAAGCTGCACCGGGGGTTGGACAGAGCCGATCGCTGCGGTTTGGGGTCAGCGTACGCGGTACGCAGCAGGGGAGTCTGGGAAAGGTGTCGTTAATGTCACTGAGGCTTTTGTTGCTTGGAGTACAGCGTAATTTATGCTAAAGGAAAGCTTTACGCGTGTAACAACAGCGATGAGTAATGAAATAATAGCAGGCAGCCCCCTCGGCACAAAAACGTCCAGAAAGTTATTTTATTGTCTGTTTGTACTACAGTAATGGGCCTCGGAATGATAGTCTAAACTTCACAACTTCCTAATTTCCTCTGGGGGGGGGGGGGGTGTGACAGTTAGAGGTCTTTAAGCTTCCTCGATGCTTCTCACTCCATGAATTCCAAGCACATCAGCGAGTCCGCCAAAGAGGTCAAACAAAGTTTCCTCCCGCCTTAATCCCTTCAGCCTATAGGTGGCAGTAGAACACTGCCAAA
The DNA here is from genome assembly GCF_023856365.1 of Brienomyrus brachyistius. NCBI lineage: Eukaryota > Metazoa > Chordata > Actinopteri > Osteoglossiformes > Mormyridae > Brienomyrus > Brienomyrus brachyistius. The sequence goes on along the minus strand of NC_064543.1, from coordinate 4,905,158 downwards.
TATCAAGCAGCCATTCCCATACGTCCACGGACTGAGGGCATGTTGGGGAAAGTGGACCCCCCCATTACCCGGACAGAAACATAGTTTTAGCGAAATGAGTCCGTTAAACACTAAATTATTCTGCATGAGTTTTCAGAATCGTAGGGGCACCGGGACCAGGTTCTGTTACATCTTGGGTTCTTGAGGGCAAGTTCCGTTTATTAGAGAAATATGATTTACACATGAAAGCTTATTGCGGGAGAAAACGCGGAGGCAGGATGGATGTGACGAGAGGCTGCCAGGTAGCTGCTGTCTTAGATATCCTCTGACAGGCTGTGAAATGCCGATTCGCCCACGTCACCGGACACAGACATGCTGTCTGATTAACGCCTGGTGCCGCACAGCTGTAAGCGCGGTTGGCAGCTGCAGGGTTTCTCCAGACTGACAGAAGCGAATCGCCGCAGAGGCGGGCTGTACTCCCCAGGGGCTCCCGGAAGGTCGTCAGCGTCCCGCCGCGTCCAAGAAGCCCCCCTCTGAGGCTGTTACTGGCCTTTCGGCTCCCTGGGGACCCCCCAGAAGACCATGTGCCCGGATAACCCACACCCTACGATGATTCACCAAATATTTCACATTATGATGCAGAGGTGTTTTTGTCCGTTATATTTTGGGTGCACAACACCGTTCATGTTTCATATATTTACTGTACAAGCCAAGTATTAGTACGTTATAAACATGCATATCCTGTGTGCTTTTTAATATGGTAACCGGGGTTTAATGGGACGGCCTGCATCACCACTGTGATTACCATTATTAGTATCAGATTCATTGTAAACTGATCACCTGATATTCAAGCGTGCTAATTTGCAGACAGCCTTAGAAAGTCTGGTCTCAGATCTCATCTGCATACAATGGGAAGCGCTCTGCATGTTGTCGCTGGACACACCACAGCCGCCAGCAGCTCACAGCAGGAGGCGGGAGACCCTCGCGCTAAAACGGCATCGAAGAGACATTTATTCAGCGTTAGTTCCTCCGCTCTCCTGCCCACTCGCTTCACCTGGCCTGCTGAGGGGCCCTGGCTGCGTCCTCGCCATGGCCTTCTGTTCCCAGATCAGTGGGTCCCCAGAGCAGTGCATATCCTCACATCAGAGTATTTAATATTTTTTACAGACTATTTTTACAGAGATATGTTTTGTGGCGATCAATAACCTCCAAGTATTTATTTTATTGCAAACATAAAGAAGTAGAATTTAGTGAGACTAAATACAATTGTACTTAACAAAGGACTTTTTTTTCTGAGTATACAGAAGAGATGGAGGCTGCGTCTCTTGCTGTATGTTACAGGCGTGTTTGGCGTGTTGCTTCACACGTGTTCCGTCTTATTCGTTCCCGCATGTGAATCTGCTGCAGGCGACACAGAAGGCCTGCAAGGATGAGGGCCCTTATTTGGACGCCCTGCTTACAGGAAAGACAACAAATTATATTTTCGTCCTCTTTAATTACTCGCTGCTTCGTGAATTTGCATTAGTGCGAGGTTATGAGTCCCGGTGTTTTCGCTGCGTCTCTGCTGGCTTCCTGTGTGGAAGCGAATCTTTCCGTCCCAAACCTGTCCGTTTAAAGTCGCCCCGGAAGATTGGATTGGGCTGATTTAGGTTTTACTGGTTTAGCGTTGGGGCACCAGTGGTCAGCCTGGCAGTCAGGCTCAGGTCCGCAGTCACGGGCAGTTTCCACGGCAAACCGTGCAGGGGACTGGGGGAGGTTCTCTGGGTCACCCGGCTCAGGAAGATGTGAGGAGGCCTTTCCAAACACCGCACACCCTCGGACGTGTTTGCCTGGCGGCCGTCTGCAGGCATACATGCCAAACTGACGCTGCTGATTTGCGGCTGTGTGGATTTCGGGTTTAACCTTGCCACCGCGTGTGAGAATTATGGGAGACCGCGGATACACTGCCTTCAGTGGATTCTGTTGATTGAACGCCTCTGTAATTCCCCGCCTGGCTCCGAGGCGTTATCCGTAAGTCTGGATGAGAATCTTCCTTTGAAACGTCGTCTCTGACTGTCCCCTGAACTGAATTATTCCGTCTCCTGCCTGATGCATTTGCTTGTCGGTAAATGGGCTTAAATTGCCGCGTTTGGATTAATGCACAGCTGTGAGATTCGTCTGGAATGGCGTGCTGTGCTTAGAGGTTGTCCATTACATAATTACAGAAGATTATTAATTCGCTGTGATTCATCTTATTTCTGCCGGAGGTCCTGGCTTCTTGCGGTATTACGGCGATGATTGAACTGGTGTTCCTCCAGTTACTTGGTGTGTCCAGTTACAGTAAGGCAGCTGAAATGCATCCCAGTCGAGAAGGATTTGAAGCGCAGTATATCACGCAGGATCCGTCGCATGTCCTTGTCACCGGTCTGGCTTCGTCTCTTCTGAAATGCACATTTCCAGCAAGTAATCTTTGCAGATGGTCAGTGACTCTCCTCCCTGCGCTGACTATGATGAATGACACTGTAAGCTGCACAGCTCTGCGCCGGCATACATTTGCCGTGCAGCTCGCTGATGTGTGCTTACATGGCTCTCTCCCCGAGGCCCAGACTCTCAAAGCACCGTTTTAAGAGGAGACACTGTGTGCAGAGATAGCTGGAGGTTTTTTAACAGTTTTTTTTAACAGTCTTCTGTTGTTTCAGATCTTCCTGCTCACGGTCTGGGGGTGGGAGGTCTGCATGCTGCCTCTCTTCTTCCTCCTGCTCCTCGTGTGGAGCTACTTCCAGGTCACCACTGGAAAGATCAGCGGCAGCGCTGACCTGGTGAGTGCCCTTCTTCCAGTGACCACGTGCCACTACATGTCCCTGGTGTCAGCTCTCGGGCCCTTTGGGAATTACAAATACATACATGAGTGGTTTCTAACATTGACTGTGTTTCAGGATGGCATGGACTTCGGAGATGATGATGAAGATGAGAAGGTATTTAAACTTTTATACGTACCCAATTTATTTATCATTTTTTTTCCTACAACGCTATTGCCCAACAGAATTTCCCCCTTAATTCTGTTGGTAATGAGAAAACATTTCCCCAGTCTTTCAGCCATGTCATCGTCTGCCTTAACTGTTTTATGTTGGGAACCTTTTTGGCAAAGAAGAGAAACCTACAGGGGAGACTGATGAATATATTTCACGCATTGACTAGGCCTGGATTTTCTTGCCGTCTTCTGCGTACACAGCAGGGTCCCGTACAAGATTGACAGTTATATTCGCAGGGAACTGGCTGCCTATTTGATCGGCAAAACGTCACTTCAGTGCAGCATCCACCAATGGCTAAACAGACAACATCCCCCAAACCAAAATCATTGCTGTATAAAAGCTATTCCTCATAAGAACATGTTAGCATTCAGCAGTTTAATGCTATAATCATTTATTTGTTCTGTATATTATTCTTTAGGGCATAGAATTTTATATATTTATTAATATTCCTCACTCCAAAGGCCTGTAGTGATTGTCAGATACTGAATTTTCGCTGTGAAGTGTAGCGCCTGTACTATTTGTAAACATGCCTCTCTCTCGGCTACTGAGACGCCTTGTGTCTCTGCTGTCAGCTTTAGTCTGAAATGGTCTCCGGATGACTGTCTGGATCCATGTAATTGACAGGGAGAAACAAACACGTTTTTTGCATCCAAGCAGTATGTAAGTGTTTTGGGATGCTGGCTCTTTATTGGTCCGAGAGGGCGCACTTCCCCCTTGTGAAAAGGCCGCCTCTTTCCCCGAAGTGGTCACCGTGAGAACAGGCCTCTGAAAAAGAGGGGAGGCAGTAAGGAGGCTGCGTGAGAGCGAGGGGCGAGGTGCAAAGCAGACACGTGCGAGGAGGTGAGCCGCGTACGAACGCTGGGAGCCTCCGCTGCCTGCTGCCCGTAATCAGCGCCAAATAGATGGCGGGAGAGTTTAGCACGATAAGCGACAACAGAGCCCCTGCTTTCCCTCGGCTTTCCTGCGCTGTCTGGGGGGGCTGCGGCCTGGGTCATGTCCGCGGGTCGGGGCCTTTGGGAAAACTAACAGCTTGGGCTGTAGCTTTGGTTTACGGCAATATGTACGTGATGGAGACGAGTCTCTCAGGCCGAGATCAGTAACAGCCGACCACGGAGCTGTGTGTGTGTGTGTGTGTGTGTGTGTGTGTGTGTGGGAGACGTACATATTACATTGTGCAAATGACATGTCCCCACAATATGATACTTTGAAAAAATGATCCCCACAATCTCAGTCCCCACAAGTGGCAACTCAATTTTATTAAAATCCGTGACTGCAGTCAAAAAACTGAAAATGCCAAAAGTCTGGTATGTTGTTTGGTTACTTATGGTTAAGGTTGGGGCTGGGTGGGGGTTAAGGGTGTCTTAGCTAGGATTAGAGTTTTGCCCATAGAAATGAATGGACGGTCCCCACAAAGATATGAATACAAATGGCTGTGTGTGTGTGTGTGTGTGTGTGTGTGTGAGATGTGAAGGTCTGGACATTTCTGGATGTAATGGCATCCCACTTTAACCAGCGTTCGTTTTGTCACTCAGTCCTTTATCCTTCCTTGCACACTGAATGACAAAAACCAGCACACTTAGTGACAGTGAGTGTTTTATATGTCATTTTCTTAAGCTGCTAAGTGATTCATTTATTGTAAGAAACTTACTTCAAAATGTCCCACGAACACAGGCTGAAATGACCTTTGCAGCACAGAGCTATTTGCCGTTAACCTTCTCTTAAAGGTCTCCCTTGGTATTTTATCTACAGGAGGAATTTTTCCAAATAAATAGGCATTTATTATGATTGAGGTATGTCTCATTAGAAAACGTTTTTTTTTTTGGCTTGCGGCTTCTACAAGCTTTTATTTATCAAGAAATGTAAAATGGGGAATAAGCAGATTAAAGTCATTGGGTGAGCCTGGTTGTGTTTGTGCGCCGCCCTGCTGGCTGACCGCGGAGAATGTCCCGAGTGCCCCATCATGCCGCTTCTTCCCTGACATTAACTGGCAGAGCTGCTTCGTTCAGTCACGCTATCTTTCTTATCGCTAACGGAGACTCGCACACCTTGGGGGCTTCAGGTAAATGACAGCGATGTTCAGCACATTGTCTAATTCCGAGTAAACGTAAGGATTCTTTAACGTTAGTCAGGGGTCACAGGCTTTCAGTCTGTGTACGCCCACCTGTTTTTTTTCCCCCCACATAAATCACACTGTTGGTGAGAGAGCCATGAAAAGCTTGCTTTTTAAAAAATTTTTCCGGAAGAACGGCGGTCTGGGGTGGGGGGGGGGGCGGGGGGGGGGGGCGGGGGGGGGTGGGTCCTGGGTTTGTGGGAATGAGGCTCTTCCTGTAGCTGATGTGTTGGGAGCTGCCGGCTGATGTGAGAATTCCGGCTGTTTCTCCGAGAGGTTCCCATGGGCCAGCGAGGTCTGGCCGCTGTCACACAGAGTGCCCCCCCCCTCCCCCCCCCCATCTTGCCAGCCGTGTATACACGTCCTCAAGGCTCTGATGACAAAGACCATCAAACAGCTCCCCTCCGCGCCCTCCCTCTCCTCATCTCCTCTCTCACCATTCCTTTCATTATATCCTCCTTTTGATGTGAAGATTCCTGGCTCTCTTTACCGCGCATTACTTGCAATATCTGGAGGCTTTTCCTCCTCTCTGGAGAGCATCATGGAGCAGTTCCACCGCTGTTTATCCTAACGCCAGCCACTCCTGATGTAATCATATCTCTTTGGACCTCGGATTAGCTTGAGAACCAATTTTTTTTTTTTCCCGACGCGACCAAACCATTTATCTTCTTGAAGTGCAGTGTGGCTCTTGTCTGGCTACTCCATGACAAAGGCAGTTTAGTTTGTATCTCAGCCCATAACGTCTCTGTGAAGGGCTGAGAATCGGCCAGGCAGCTCATGCTAATTGCGACGAATCTGCATACCGAAGGCAGGTCGCCCTCGAACGGCGTCTCTGTGCAGTAAGTGCACGTGTTGTCGGTATGTCCTGTTCTGGGAGCTGAAGGCACTCATATCGCACACCCCCTTGTATCACAGCCCAGGTTACACTGTGTTACCTTTCTCTCCAAGGGGGGGCGGGAGGGGTGGGTATTTCGAGATGGTTTCCAACAAGAACGGACTCGCTCTCTGAGCGAATCCCCTCAAACGGTATGTGATTGCCTGTGTGTCATTGGTTCATATTTCTTTCCCATAAACAGTTAGATTTTTTAAGAAACCGCTTCTAAGAGTATAATTCAGACGTTCTCTTTACCAGGTGCACCTACGAATCAGAAGTTTACCGTGTTCTTATCTTTTTAGGAATCTGAGAAAAAAGGACTAAGGGAAAAAATTCACATGGTACAAGAGGTTTTGGTCGCCGTGCAAAGTATTCTAGAAGAAATCGCATGCTTTGGAGAAAGACTTAAAAAGTAAGCATGCTGCTCAGTACTTAACCACAGTGTGTCTGTGTGCATTTTTAAAACTCATGTAAAATTATACATACTACACGACATTTGGAAATTTTAAATTGTGAAATTTTGAACCAGTAGAATCAGATTTATTTATTTTTTGCTGAAAATTGCAGTTATTAATGCCAGTTTTCCGCGGCCCATAAGAACTGAACACTGCGTGGCCGTTACCTTATTAATGTTCAATCTCCATATTTATCCCAACAGCACCTTCAACTGGTCAGTGCCGTTCCTGTCCATCCTTGCCTGCCTTGTGCTCCTTGTGGCCTCGGTTGTCACCTACGTTGTCCCTCTGCGCTACATTATATTAGCCTGGGGTGAGTGTCACTGCAGCCTGGGTTAGCCTCCCACTTGTTATGCTGTAACGCAGAGCCTAACTTTGCCTTCTGCTGGATTTATTACCAGTGTGATACTGTGAAACTCAGTTTCCTGTTACAAAGTGCTTCAGGCCTTTGCCAGAAATGCCTTTCATGCCTGCACCACTGCATTCACCCTGTATATACGTTACCGAGGGCCTGTGCGGGTGCTGTACTGATTTCCTGGGGCTGTACCATCTTGGCTCGCTCTCTTGCTAACTGTAGAACTCTAGCACAGCTTGTGAAGTACGGTGGACCCTATCAATACTTCCAAGATACACAGCAATTCTTTGTTAAAACTTCTCAGTGAATTCCGTGGTCAGGGGGGCGGGGCTTTCAGGTCACGCCTGATCGTTACAGGCCGCATCCACATCCACCTGTCAGGAGCTAGAGCTTCACGTCAGCGGATGAATAGCAGAAATATGTATTTGAATGTTGTGTCTGCGGGGAATCAAAGGCGGCCTCCCAGAATAGTGAGCCGCTCCAGACGATAAGCACCGATAAAGTTACAAGCGAAAGGAAAACAAAACATAAACAAACTGCTAAACATAGATAGCGCGGAGCATTCCCTAGGGTCCACAAGGGGCTGTGGTGCTGCGGGTGGGAATGGGCCTTCCGTCTCCCGCCCGCGGACACAGCAGGAGCGAACATGCCAGGCAGCAGGCAGTATGGTCTTCCCCGTGCTGCGGGATCCAGCAGTGCCTTCGCAAGGGGGACTGCAGCCAGCTCCTATGGCGGGAGTCTGGCTGAGACTTATGCTATGGAGATGGAACCAGGACTGGCTTTGGGTTTGGGTTTGGACACGCTCCCCTTCATTTGTGAACGAAATGTGTTTTATAGGAATCCACAAATTCACCCGGAAACTCCGCAACCCACATGTCGTCGACGGCAGCGAGCTGCTGGACTTCTTACAGAGGGTCCCCACCGATGTGCAGAAGGTACCAGGTTCTTCTCAACCGCTTGTCCTGGTTTGTGGTTTGAAGGGCATCCAGTTAGCTTAGCCTTATGGAGGATACTTTTATTATTGTTGTTCTTATTATTATTTATTAGTGGCTAATTGACAGTTTGAATGTCTCATAAGGATATGAGGACATGACTGTCCATTATAGGTGCGTGTTCACTGCAGTCTCGCTGTGCACAGTAGGCGTGTGTCGACCACAGTCTCGCTGCACGCGACAGATGCATGCTGACCGCAGTCTCACTGCGTGCGATAGATGCATGTTCACTGCAGTCTCACTGCACGCGATAGATGCATGTTGACCGCAGTCTCACTGCGTGCGATAGATGCACGTTCACTGCAGTCTCGCTGTGCGCAATAGGCGCGTGACGATCGCAGTCTCACTGCACGTGATAGATGCATGTTGACTACAGTCTCACTGCGTGCGATAGATGCACGTTCACTGCAGTCTCGAAGCACGCTATAGGTTTATATTCATTTCTAACGACACCCATGTCACTTTGGTGACAGCTTTACCGTCTGCCTGTGCACACATAAACTGAGGGCGCAGACCTGCTTGTTGGTTTTCTCTCTCTGACTTCTGGGTGTGACCCAGCACTGGCGTTGGCTCCGCCCAGCCGACCAGAGAACCGTCCTCATGACACACAAACTCCTGTACTTGTATCTCCACCTGCCTTGATGGCCTGCTGAATGTGCCCCTCCCAGTGAGGGAAAAATCCATTTTACAGAAATAAGAATTATAACAGGAAATGAACGTCTAATATATATTTCATTTTTGCAGAAACAGCAATATCAGAATTGATTTGAATGCAAATCGCAAAGCGCGACTTTGAAAGCACAGCTTGAGCTGTTGCTTGTCAGTCGAAAAATGCCACAGTGGTTTTTTTTTTTTATAAATCCTCTTAGTACAGAAGCACATTTACTAGCCGTGTCTTAATGGATGTGCTGTAAATGTGATAATGTTGGTTCCTGTCACATTTAGACTAACCACCACATCTACAGTGCTTTAATAACGCTCCAAATTCACTTCCAAGATTTGCTTGGCAGTCTGTGGGATTTGACAAGCGGTGATGGCTAAACCATTTAGACAAATCCGCTTTGAAGGTCCTCTGGCTATACAGCTACAGGTGCTCTTTCCAATCCGCTTTCATCAGACCTGAATAATCAGGGTAAGAGTTCTATGTCTGCATCACACTGCAAACCTAGCTGGAGAGTATTTATAAAGTATCAAAAATATAAGGACAGGCGCAAACATGGTGTTATCTACTCCTGACCCCAAAACTTATTTTGCTGTGATATGTGTAATCATACGCAATCATGTTCTTTGAACCGTTTGCCTGGTGAGGTATAGAATTCCAGCAGGCGCATGCTCTCTGGCACCCCCTACAGGAAGGGGGCAGTCAACGCATGCTTTGCTGAGAGCTCCGGCTGTGTTGTTCCAGGTGCAGAGAAGCAGGCTGAAAGCAGTCAGCAGCCAGAACCCACAAAGGAAGAGGTGGGGGGCACTGTAAGCACCAGGTCCATCATGCTGACCCTGACCGTCCACAGAACCGTCCGTCCTTCAAGGTCGGAAGCCTGTGGACCTGACGCTACTGCGTCCTTAAACATCCTATTCCTGTAAAAACATCCCGCTCTGGTGCTAGCAATGTGAAGGTCTGTCATGCAAGATATTTTTACACTTTTTTTTTTTTTTTTTTTTTAGCAAAATAATTCTTGCAATGAAGTCTATTTTGCATATCTTAACTCTTATGATTTGCAGATATGTATGATCCTGAGTGCTGATTTACCTGTTTTTATTTTGCATTTATTTTTGGTGTCTTTCATCAGTATTACACACATGCTTCTGTGACACTGTGAGCTATTAAAACGGTGGTTAATTTTATCTGTGGATTACATTGCATCAATGTTAACATAGCGATCTCCACAGAAAACATGAATCCCAGTATATATGTTAAGAGGTACAGCAGTGTTTGTGATTTAGGGCAAATAGGTATGTTACCCGCTCATCGACCTGATTGAAATATTACATTTTAACTGCCTGTATGACTGTTTTTTCTTAACTTAAAATAATGTCCATTCTATTTGCAGCTGTCATTCTGCTTCAATGAACCATTAAAGTATCCCTCTTGTGTAACTGCTGATATGAGTGGGTGTGGTATGACATATAGGGGGCGCTAGTGGGCAGCATGCATAGGAAACGAAATAACCAGATATCCAAGAATGCTGCTTGGTCTCGCTGTTCAGGTCGCAGTCTCTCTGGGATTAAGGATCATTAGGCTTGCATCCCTGTGCTCACTAGTGCCACCCTGGAGTGTGGTATGACTCCTTTACAGCCAAGGGTTTTCACGTCGCTTTTCACTCTCTGCGTTTGTGAGGTGAGCATGAACCGATGGCTACATTCCTGCAATATAAAGTGTGATTGAAATGTATTTCTTGAATGACTCTTTAGTTTCAGGAAAAGCATCGGACTCCCATGAAGCATTTGAGAGGAGTCTGTCTCCCTGCTTCCTTTCCATTTTACGGTTAGCTGTAGTGAGTCCTCCTCCAACCATTAATCTCACTGCCATTCCTGCACCTCTGCACAGCAGCATTCTGGGAAAAAGCAGCAGCTGAAACTGCTCATTGGCTCGGAGGAGGGGGCGGGGGTGGGTAAACCCCAGGCCATCGCTTTGAGAAGTTGATGGAAACATCAACGAGAGGAAGGGGGGGGGGGGGGGGGGGGTGACCCCGAGCCTCCCGGCTCCCACGCACAAGCCGAAACCGTAACGCTACAACCACTGCAATCGGGGGCCCATTCGGTTCCACACGGAGGATGTCAAATTAAGAGCCTTGTCGAGATTAAGCCAATTAAACGTACATTCTCAGGAAAGCGTTGGGCGTTCAGCCGATTCCCAGCCTCGGTCTCCTCCGCGTGGCGAGTGAACCAGGGGACGTCATTATCTAACTAATTATTTCAGTTCACCTAAGTGTGGGGGGGGGGGGGGGAAACTCCTGCGTCCAGCATTATAATTTCAGACATAATTAATATTTCATATCTGCAAGCCTGTCACATGGTCATAGTCGTTATAGTTGGAATTCGCGGCACATCGCCAGGAAGGTACGAGACGGTAAAAGGACACGACTCCAGCCTCCCTCGCAAATAAGCGCATGAATGGGAGGTTTTAGCGTTGGCTGCTTCACACAGCTGGGAGATTCATTTTAATTAAGGGCTCAGAGTTATAACAATGGCACTCGAGCGCCCGATGACAGACCCGTGCGACACAGGGATGGGAGGATGAAAAGGGGAGATTTATAGACACTCATGGTGGGATGGGTGAGCTAGACAGCATGCGAATACATAGCTTGATCTGTAACTTAACCTACTGTGTGCACCCTAGAGAGCTTAGCCGCCGCTAGCTGGCTCGCTTTTAAACAGAGACGGCGATGTCTTTATGTAACTTGCCACTAACACAACTTGGATGGCAAAAGCAATAATCATAAAGAAAATGTACGGTAAGGATGGGGGCATTCAGCACTGTCCTGCTGTGCCTGACAGAGATGGGGGTGTGCTAAGCGGCCACACGATGGCGCGAGGACCCCGGGTGGCCGATGGGCTGCCTGCGCGTCTCACACGTGCTGACATTCACTCGAGTCAGGCCTCTGTTAGCATTATGCGGCTGCTTCCCCCACCCACCACCCCCCCCAAGTCGTTGATGTCTTCATTGGCTTGTCAGCAAAGAGCCCCCACCGCCCTGCTCGGTCCCCCTGGAGCCCATCAAACTGCCCGTTTCCATGGTAGTGCTTCAGGCAGCACTGCGGGCAGCTTGTGCGTGGACCCCGCGACCTGCTCCCAGCAGCCGCCTCGTGAACGCTGGGAAGGCCGTCTGCTCCCGTCATGGGGTGGGGGGGTGGGGGGCTCCTTCCCAAGCCCCAAACAAAGAGCCTCACCGCCCCGCCTCCTCCGCCTCAGCCTCAACACTTCCCTTGAAGCTTAATGCCGCTATCGAGGCTCCCTGACTCTCCGCGGCACATTGAATACTCTGGCACGCTTGTCCACAGGTGTCATCTCTGCTGCCAAGAGCGTCAGACTCTCGTTAGTGAGCGTCGGCATTGTAGGCTCTGATAGTGTATTAAAAAGTGCTTCTTGGATGTCAGATCAGCTGTCAATGTTGTGAAAGATGCCAAATTAGCCGCCTGCAACATAAACTCTAGCAAGGGTAGCTTGTTCGCATGCGTACATACGCAGATGAGCATAGCGTGAGTGGAATGTACATAACTGAAGGTACTCTTGATACTTTTATGTATTACACAGAAACATGCATATGCGGTACTGAGAAAATACATTCAGGAAAGAATGACGATTCCGGCATGTTTAGTTTATTAATGTTTCATATTAACTTGTGTGTTCACTCAAAGCCCAATACAAAAGACATCAGCTAGTAACTAACAACTAGCTCTTTGAATTGAGTCCATTTCACCTTTAATTTACCACATTAAACTGTCTTTAAGAGTAATTAACACTCAGAGGAGAAGTGTCTCCAGTCCTTCATCACTTAGTAATTAGACGGGTCTTTTCTAGTAAATACAAACTGGACTGTGATCCCAGTTTAAAGAGTTCATGATTAGCATGAATGGTAGATATTGTTTGTTTGAATTAGAGCTCTTTAATGTCAATTATGGGGACCCAATTAACCCATGAATAATGACTGTGAGGTTTTGTCCCGCTTGGCCGCGAGGAAAATACTCGCTAGCTGTGATCCGAATGCATCTCTTTTAGTCTATTTAACTATGGTGTGAGTGCATGTCCTGCTTAACCACCATCACCAGTTGCTTTTAATCACGTTACTAAGCCAGTCTGTAATGCCAATAAATTTATTTCCCTTTCGGAATTACGTCACTGTCAGAATTTTTATAAGTCTGGGTCTTCATGGACCAAAACTCTGTAACTAGCCTGAAATGACCAGTGATTTATGGGAACCACCAACGTAAACAGAACCATTATCTTATCTCATTTTGAAATTTACTGACTTTCCATGGACATTAATTAAATATTTGGATTTTTTAAGTTCTAAATTCGGGTTTTTTATCAAATATTGGAGTAAACATATATCAGAGCGCACACACAGTCTGATGTTGTTTTTGAGAGCCACATACCAATGATGCTGTAATTCAGGCACAGACTGACCATAAAACAGCCCTGAAGCACTTTAGAAGGAAAAGTATGAAAATAAGTGACTTAAACGTAACTAAAATAATAAAGCACTGATAAAGCAGTTAGATCAGACTTCAAATAAACAGAAGATAAGAACTGCCCAGCAGAATGATTTGTGTAGATTCTGCAATCTCAAACAAAACACTTATGTACCAGTAAATTCCTAAAATATGATCAGTATTTTATATACTCTGGTTGCAATAGGTGTAAAATATGTGTATAATCTCTAGCTGTAAAATGTGTCCATGGATACAGTAATCCGCTGTGCACCTTCAACACACATTGTTTGCCTCCCTCTATATGTCCACTTTTATTCTGTGATGAAATTCAAATCTACAAATTACGTGTCATCTTAAGACGAGCTTTTTGCAAAAAAAAAAGGCAAACATGTAAGATGTAAGAGTGGACGACAGACAAAAAAATGGTGAATGCAGATCGATCTGTGGCAAGAGACCAATTAGCAGTCATTGGGTTTTTATCAGCCTGTGTGTGTCTGCGGGGGGGGGGGGGCACAGACAATACAGCAAAGAGGACCCACCCACGTCACCCCCCTCCCTCCCCGCCCACCCCACCCCAGCCTTCTTCACAGCTCCAATTACAGGCCGCCTGGAGCTGGGATGCCCCCCACAGCCCTCGCCCTGGGCCACCGAATCCCCCAACTGCACCATGAGCCGTGGGGCAGGGGCCCTTTATAACCCCCCGGGAGTCTGGGCATCCAGCAGACATGCTGGATAAATTTTAAAAATAAAGAAGGAAATATGGCCCCCATTACGCCCCAGTGTGATTCCTATGGCAGGAGATGTGAAGTGGAATTTTCCTATAGCATCGTACGCTGGGACACTTTCAGTTAAAAAAACAAACAAAAAAAAAATCCACTGTTGTGAGAAAAAATTACCACCCAGAAAACTGCTTGGGAAATGTATCTGCTAATTTTTTTACTGATTAAACTAAACTAAACTAAACTAGATTTCTATTTTTTCTTACAGGACAGTGCACACATGCATAGTATTTTTTATCTCAGCGTTTGTTTTAAGTGGGGCATCTTTTTGGCGTACGTGCCAGTCGCTTCTGACCGTTTTATAATCCCGTCCGAGACATTTCTGGCTCGTCCTGTAGTACGACTGCGTCGAGCCCCCCGCCCGCCTGTGCTCCGAGAGGATCTAAAGGACACAATTTTAAAATGAAAAGGTAACATCTCTCCAGCCTCCTCCCAGACCTCGCTTAGCCGCCGCTGTCCCCTTTGTTAGCGCACCAGCATCCCCTCAGTTCCCATGACCTCCTGAGCAGGCCAGCTCCAATGGCGACGGCTGGGACCATTGGATAAGAGCAGCCTGATTATCTGCCTGCTGTTGCCCAGCTGAATTTTCTATTTAATTTCAACGTTGCTGTAAGAAACTCGCGACGGAGTTCGAAGTCGGACCGTCTTCCAAGTCTCCTTCTCGGTAACCCCAGTCCGCATCACTGAGCCCTGCGATATAGTTTTCAAGCTGAAAATGATAAAAGAACGTTTCACACTTGTCCCCAGACACGGCAGCCGGTCCTGGCTGCTGCCCCGGCCTGGTTTGTCTCTCTCCTTTCATCATAATCTCCCCACTAAAGCTGCTGTACCTCTATCAAACACATTTCAGAATGGTGACCAAATATTCTTTGTCTCGGACATACTTGGGATTTCTTACAGCGGTGTGATGCTATTGTCTGCCGGGGAGACACCAGTTACTATGCCGGGGAAGTATTTCGGATTTAATTGGGTTCACTGGAGACCCCATGCTGATAGGGGTCTCCGTCTCACTGGGTGGGAAAGACCCCAGCCCATGCCTCACTAAGTGATCTTTTTTTCGCTCCCCTAAATACTTACCGTTAATTGTGTTTCCTTTTGTGGGATAATTAAAACAAAGCCACTACACAACCCAATGGGGACCAAGCAGGTGGCACTGACCATGAAATACTTAGTGATTGGAGCCGTCAATCAAAACTAAAGAGCTCTCAGTTTCCTCGGCCGTCCTCCCTGCTCCCAATCTTGTGCCAAATGCAGCTCCGCAAAGCCTAGGATTATCCGCACAGACAACGGCGCTCTGTTAGGACTGTCCTCCAGTTTACCTTGCCCCTCGTCTTTGAAGGCGCTCTGGCCTATTCTCTGGCTTCATGTGGTTTTAAAATCCTGGACCCCTGTAAGCTCAGAGCAGGCATCTTCACAGAGACCCGAAATGGCTGCTGGGTGAACCGTCCTGGGACAGGCATCCGTAGGTGAAGCATCTCCAGTCATAAGTGCAGTGGGTATGTCTTTTCTCTGGGCCCTGCTGTGCCCGGATGCCAGGACATCTCCTCATTCAGATGCTTTTACATTCTTCATGGGTTTTCTGAGAGGAATCTTCAATGCAGGGGGTCCCGCACTAAGATAATTCCAATCGTTTTTATCATCAGCATCTAGAACCAAAGAGAATTTAAACCGCATGATCCGTACCCCATCCTCTACACTGATATCAAAATGCATGAGACAGAACCACAGTACCAACAAATACCTTTGAGGAACATCTTGGTTTCGTCTGATGTTCCAGACCTGAAAACACATCATAGTAGATATAACACTTTAAACCTAACCCTAATATTTGACATAACAACCGCATACGAGCTATCGCTGACACAGATGAGAAGTTGTGTACTGTATGTGTGCTCACTGGATCACTGCACTAACACTTCAAGGGACTTCAAAGAACTAAAGTCTATATATTACATTTACACTGTATTCATGCTGACTCGTTAAACTATATCGAGACAAAAAGACTAAGATTGCAGTTTTTTAAAGACTGAATGGATGAATGAATGAATGAATGAATGAATGAGTTCTTGGCACAGTGCTGTCAGTAAGATGCAGTTTTTCTGTTTCATAGCAACCGGCCACCCCTTTAGGCTGAACGCAGTCGCGTGTCCAGCTGCGTCGGCCACCAAGAGAAGCAAAGTCCCTTTATAATACACGAGATGATCTCATTGTGCTTCTAGGGGCA
This sequence comes from Brienomyrus brachyistius, assembly GCF_023856365.1. Taxonomy (NCBI): domain Eukaryota; kingdom Metazoa; phylum Chordata; class Actinopteri; order Osteoglossiformes; family Mormyridae; genus Brienomyrus; species Brienomyrus brachyistius. The sequence goes on along the minus strand of NC_064543.1, from coordinate 4,889,226 downwards.
TTAAAGGGTAAATTGTGCTAAAAATGCCTCTTCGGTATGCCTCTCTGGGTACATACGGGGTAGTTAACGGTAGCAATCAGAAATGGGGACCTTTAAACACATAAATATGATCATACTGGAAGTCCACCTTCATTTATGTCAACGTTGAACAATGAAGTGTGTATAATGGAGAAGAAATTAAATGATTTCGGCAGTCTGGATTATATCTCTTTCTGTCCACTTTCCGCTTGAAAACTGGAAAAAGACTGAATATATGGCAGCACTTGTGTAGTGCAGGCATTGCGACATGAGGGTCCTGAGAGGGCCACTCCGGGGCCACAGTGAGCCGCTTTAGGGCCCACGGGGGGGGCTGCCTCGGGGCTTTACGGGTACATCGTCTTTTCTAATCTTCAGGCCGACTTTGGCCCCCCCTTCAGGTAGGGTTAAAGGTTTGTCTGTCCTGCAAAAAAAAAGAACAAAACAGAAAAAAGCACGCTAATGTGAGACCGCTTTGCCGTCGCATTTTTAATAAATGCGCTGTACACAGAGGCTTTGTTCCTCAGCAGAGCCAGAAAACAGGGCTTCTCTGCATATTAACATATTTCTGCTGGCAGCTATAGGTGGCACTCTACTACCATGGAAACGGGGACTCGGGACCGCAGCTCCTGGCAGGGAGAGCTCCCCGGATTTAATTAGGCAGAGCAGACACTCGTGTGTCTGTCCATCCAGCCGCTCTTGTGCACTCTGTCGGGAAGATGTTACCGGCGCACCGGAACACCGTCCGCCAACTGCAGGAAGGCCAAGGGTCTCCCAATTAACAGATTATAAAGCATATTTCGGCAAATGGGGTCTCACCGTAAAAAGAGAGAAATAATCAAATCAACAGGCAAATGGGATGCTTCTCGGAATAAAGTAAAACCATGAACTATCACTTCAGATCGCTTACGCTGGGTTGCAGGGTGAGCAGTGCTACTTTTACTGTAAATAAATATTTAAATGCCAGCATGCTCGTATACATTATAAATACAGTGATGTGTGACATGTTGTTCAACAAGAAAAAAATTAAGAAAAATAACTCAGATAAATACATACTCATCTGATGATCTTGACCTGTCTTTCTAATCATGGTAAAACACACACACGCGCACGCTAGGCTACGATGTTTGTTAGGTTAGGCCATGTATTAAAATACATTTTTTCTGTAACAAATTGGCCACAGATCATTCTCACAGCAAACAGTTCAGAGGCCCTGCAGGTGAACAGCTGTCGCCCCTGAAGAGGCAGAGTTAGGCTTATATGCACACTGTACAGCAGGGCTGGGCTGACATTAAACATCAGCCTTGGACTTTGGGGTCCCCCACACTAAATTAAATTTTGTTGACCAGGGGCCAGGGTCCCCCACAACAACTTTTAGCAAACAATACATTTTGCCAACTTGGGGGGGGTCCCTCATGATAAATTTTGCCAAGCCACATACCCATTGGCCATTCAGTCTGCTGTACCCACTGAACACACTGCACATGCTCTACATACTGTGCGCACCAACCACACTGTACATGCTCTATATACGACACACACTGATCACACTGTATTTATTCTACGTACTGTACATGCTGTCCACAATGTATGTGGTTTACACACTGTCTACACTGTCTACACTGTACATGCTCCAAATTCTGCACTGTCCACACTCTACATACTGCACACACTGTCCACGCACTACATACTGTACACACTGTACATGCTCTACATACCGTCCACACTGTACGCATTACACACATGCAGTCCACACTGTATGTACTCTACAAACTGTACACACTGCCCACACTGCATGCACTACATACTGTACACACTGTACATGCTCTACATACCGAACACACTGTACGCATTACACACATGCAGTTCACACTGTATGTACTCTACAAACTGTACACACTGCCCACACTGCATGCACTACATACTGTACATGCAGCCCACACTGTATGCACTTTACATAATGTGCATGCTTTCCAAACTATATGCACATTACATACTGCACACAGTGTCCACACTGTATGCACTTTATATACTTTACATGCCATCCGCACTGTACGCACTTTACATACTATATATGCTGTCCACGCTGTGCATGCTACCCACACTGTACACCCTGTATACACTGTAGGCACTGTACTGCCTGGGGAACCACCACAGCAGAGATGCCAAATGCACAACATGCCTGCAGCAGTGTGGGATCAATTTGTGGGATTTAATGAAGTGTTATATCCTTGATAGATTTTGAAATCACTTGCTTAATTGGAAAGCCAGTACGCCAGAGCGACATCTTCCAACAAAATAGTGTTTAGAACCCAGTTTGCATAAAGACATGGCAGATTCACAGATTACTGGGCAGTTTGCATTAGGACATGTCATGCACCCAGACTGCCAGGTAGTTTCCATAAGGACACGGCAGACACCCAGACTGCTGGGTGGTTTGCATAAGGACACAGCAGACACTCAAACTGCCGGGCATTTTGCATATGGACTCAGCGGACACCCAGACTGCCAGGAAGTTTTCATAAGGACATGGCAGACACCCAAACTGCCAGGCGGTTTGCATAAAGACACGGCGGACACCCAGACTGCCAGGCAGTTTGCATAAGGTCACGGTGGACACCCTCACTGCTGGGTGGTTACTGGACAGTGTGGAAGCTCCAGTGGTCCCAGTTGGCGACAGTAAAAGCACCTAAAATATGGTAAAAAATATTTCTTTAGGAAAAAAAGGAAAAACAAATAGCAGGTATGCAGCCCCCCATGTTCTCCCAGTCAAACTCCCACTTTTTCCTCATTCCATTTACAGCCATGTCAGTTTACATGGATACACAATTTCTTTGTTAAACAAGACCTTTAAAATGTTGTAATGTTGTCTTTATGAGTCAAAAGTAAAGCCAGATCTTGCAAATGAATTGACTGTACTTGTTCTTCTCAGATGTTACCAAAGCAATCTAGGCCACTGTATACAACAAAGTTGATGTTTAACGTGGAATTATTGAAGTGTAAAAATATATAACATCATGTGTCTAACAGATAGGTGTCTGTGTCCTGCAAGAGGCCACTCTGGATATAAGTGACCTGACACCACCTGATGTTTGGGTGGGTGAGTCAGTGAGTTTAGGGCTATCGTCCTGCAGGTGTCAGATCACATGTCAGATCACATGACAGATCACATGACTAATGTCCATTGTACGTTTACCCTCCAGCTGACGGTGATGCAGCTTCACAGCTTGGTTGGCCTTCCCCCACACGCTGCAATAGCAAGTGAAAAGGTTACTGTGCGTTAAATGTTGCATGTGGTCAGAGCTTGCATGCATTACACTGGTGTGATGAGCTTCCTGCAACAAATGGCGCAGCTGCATCTGGCTGCTTTGGGGCGGTAATGATGCTGGGCTATGAGTGTGGCCTGCAATGGACCCCCATGACGAGCCTGCGCTTCAGAAGGGCCTGCATTCTGCCCAGCTGTGCACGCTTTTTTTTAACATCTATTAGTACTGAATTACTCCAATTACGAGCTTTTTCTGCACAGGGCCCCTCCTGTAGTCCGAGGGGATGGCGTGCGGCTCTCCGGCGTCGGTGCCAGATGTAAGCAATTTACCTCTGATTTCTTCATATTCAGCATGAGACCATCCTCAGCTGACCCCTGACCCCGGACCCCGGAGGATTCTAACCCTATCAAATTAAAGCTCTCTTCTCACTTACTCCCCGGCCCTCTGCCGCCTTGCTGCATAGCAACGCCAGTCTCTTGTGTATGCTAACGCTGGCGTGTTCTGGCCCATGTATGCTGGATAATACTGGCTCATGCACACCACCACTAGTTAATCTGGCATGTGCACGCTCACGCTGGATAATACTGGCACATGCACACCACCACTAGCTAATCTGGCATGTGCAAGCTCACGCTGGATAATACTGGCTCATGCACACTACCACTAGCTAATCTGGCATGTGCACGCTCACGCTGGTTAATACTGGCTCATGCACACTCCCACTAGCTAATCTGGCATGTGCACGCTCACGCTGGATAATACTGGCTCATGCACACTCCCACTAGCTAATCTGGCATGTGCACGCTCACGCTGGATAATACTGACTTGAGCGCGCTCCTGCTTGCTAATTCTGGCTTGTGCACACTCTCTTTAGTTAATTCTGGCTTGTGAACACTACTGCTTGCTAATTTTGGCTCATGTGTGTTCCCACTGGCTAATTCTGGCTTGTGCATGCTCCTGCTGGCTAATTTTGGCATGCGCAAGCTCGTCCTTACTAATTCTGGCTTGTGCACACTCCCACTGGCTAATTTTGGCTTGTGCGCGCTCTTGCTGGTTAATTCTGGCTCGTGCACGCTCCCACTGGCTAATTCTGGCTCGTGCACACTCCCACTGGCTAATTCTGGCTCGTGCACGCTCCCACTGGCTAATTCTGGCTCGTGCACGCTCCCACTGGCTAATTCTGGCTCGTGCACACTCCCACTGGCTAATTCCGGCTCGTGCACACTCCCACTGGCTAATTCTGGCTCGTGCACACTCCCACTGGCTAATTCTGGCTCGTGCACGCTCCCACTGGCTAATTCTGGCTCGTGCACACTCCCACTGGCTAATTCTGGCTCGTGCACACTCCCACTGGCTAATTCTGGCTCGTGCACGCTCCCACTGGCTAATTCTGGCTCGTGCACACTCCCACTGGCTAATTCTGGCTTGTGCATTTTCCCACTGGCAAATTCTGGCTCGTGCACGCTCCTGCTGGTTAATTTTGGCATGCGTGTGCTTATGCTGGATAATTCTAGCTTGTACACATGTCTGCACACTGCTGCTCGTTTTTGTGCTCAGTTCCGGTTCATTCTAGCTTATTCTGGCTCATGCATGATTGTTCTGGCTTATTCTGGTTACACTCTTTCTGGCTTGTTTTTGCTCAGGCTGGTTCATACTGACTCATTCTTGCTCATACTGGCTTGTTCCAGCTTGTTCTGACATGTGCTAGCTGATTCGGGCTCATTTGAGCTCATCCCGTAGTTCATTATTAGATCATTTATCGATGTAAAATGTGGGGTTTATACCTCACATACGATGCTTTAGGATGTTCAGTGGAAATTCTACACACCTGATTCCTTTCACTCATCAGGTACAAAAGACTAAAGATGAAAAAGAAAATGGACTGTTTAATATGGAACATTATCTATTTCATCTGGCATTTCTAATGTATTTATTTCAACAACACACATCCTCGTGGTTCAGATTAACAGTTTAATTTCATTCAGTTCTGGATGAAATTTATGCTGCTGGTGAGTACAGGGTGGTTTGAAGCTATGAGGTATCCAATAAAGATAGGTGTAAATATTCCTTTGTAAGTATTTTTTTCATTATAACTTTAATTAAGGATTTCAGTCGGAATTCTAATTGGTTCTGTACAATTACACCTGATACACAGAGTGTGGTAATTAAAATCTGTCCTTCCTGCATCGCTCAGCGCTGGTTAACATATTAAAAATGCGGGAACCCAAACATAAATCCCAGTCTAATTATTCTGTTTTAATATCCGTGTCTGAGGCAAAACGGTCTGCGTGGAAGCTGGCCCACTGAAGTTGCATTTCCATTGGCAGTGCAGAGGTTTGCGTAGGAATGACTGTTTTAAGTTCTGTGCGGTTCTCTTGCCTGCAGTGTCTGACTCGACAGCGCCTCTCACTGTCTGATGATGTAAGTAAGGCTCCGCGTCACCTCGCTGAATTATTGCAATATGCTGAATTACTCTCTGTGCTTAACTCAGCGAAGAATGGGTGCAGACGCAGACGCAGACGCAGATGCAGACGCAGACGCAGACGCAGAGTGGAAGAGGACCCTGTAGTCCGGTGGAGTCTTTGTCACCCCCTAGCGTTGGGGTGAGTGATTCCCCGCAAGGCATGTTACTGCATATGCAGTGACCGACCGAGAGCTGTGCATGTGCATGTGAGCAACATACGTGGAGAAGCCCAGAGCAGGACATGATTCACCCCCGGCGGGGTCTGTCAGCTCCCCATCCTCAACACGGCCAACAGAGTGCTGTCCAGCAGAGGGCGCTATGACGAGGCCGTTCCCACACGGAAGCGGGGGTGAGAGTTCAATCACTGCATCCTGGTGACACACGTTTGTAAGGAGGTCACCTTAGGGTGAGGTTAGTGAGTCTGCCTTTAATAGATTTAGGGTTAGACTGATGAATGCAGGGTTTAACGAAATATTATAGCATCTCATCATCGACACTAAAAGCATTAAATAAAAAGTAAATAATAAGTAAAAACACTTTTACTTGATGTGCACATTCGGATTTCTCATTTGTTCTCAAGTGAGTGTATGAATCAAAGAATGTCATCTTGTACAGACGCACAAAGAGGCACAGCAATGTTTCCGCCGATGGAGCTGGACAGCGCCCCCCCTCTGACTGTTCTTGGTGCTCTGCCCCTAGCTCCCATTTAATCACTCCCCGCCTCGCAGCTCCGATCTGCTTCTCCCATGGCAGTTTCAGACCCCCGATTCGGTGCCTAGTAAAATGTTCTAACACAAGACGAAGGTGTGACCCATTCAGCCAGTACAGCAGGACTGTCGCTAAATGGCTCCACACATGTGGTGCTCGCCAGCCAGCCCTGGCCCTGACCGGCATAAACACAGCATGACCACAACCCCCCCAGAATGACGCAGAGCCACATGAGGAGGACGAGGAGGAGGGAGGTGTGGGCGGAGCCCTGTGTGCGTAGGTGCCCCCGCATTGCCTAGTCGCTTTCATCCCCCGGCCATCTGGCTCCGCCCTGGCGGCCCAGCCTGCGGCCCACCAATCAGAGCAGGGGGACGGCGTTGGCGCAGAGGGGGGCACATCAAAGGCCCCTTTCTGCGAGGGGTTCAGGGCTAAAGCCGGCACAACAGCTGAGAGAGAAGCGGGGAGAGGAGGGCTTTCTGCGGCTTCCTTTCACACGCGCTCAGCGCCGGAACAAAACCTGCCATTCTCCTCCCGAGCCCGGCGACGAGGCTCGCCCACGTGTGTCAGAGGAGACAGGAGATCACAAAACCAATCCCCGAAGGAAGAGGCGGGGAACGCCACGTTCCTTATCTCCATTTTAAAAAAAGCACCATTTTGGATATGAAATATAACATGGTTAATGTGTCCTGTGAAATCTCCGGGAGGAAAGGGTGTAAGATCTTTAAATCTTTAAATGACAAAGTGAACATAAAGTTTACAAGTCCCAAATTTCCAGTTTGGTTCTTACGGAATTATGTGTTGTTAATATTTTAAATATTTGGTGGGCACTGTAGCTCCAAAAAGAAGAAACTGATATGAAAAAAAAATACTAGTGGCAGAAACATTCAGGCACGACCATGACAACTTGGATAAATGGGCTGCAGTCTATCGCTAGGTGCTCACACACTCACACACAGCCAATTTAACTGAAATAGTCTGTCGCCATCAGCGTGAGGAGTCGGCTCCAACCCCACAGACCAAAGCGGAGCTGTCCCTTTAAGAATCTGGCGGCTCTTCTGAGTGCGAGGGACAGGTGAGGTCCTGCCGGGTCCTGGAGTCCCCTTTCCCTTTGAGATGACAGAGGTTCCTTTAGGCATGGCCTGTGGTCCACACCAGCCTCTCTATTCTTTCCTCCACCCTTCATTAAAAATACACCGAGGTGGTGTTCCTGGAGAAACCTTACAACATCTGAAGATGTGTGAAGATATAGTGGTGTGATGCCGGGGAAGTGGAGGTGTGCTCGTGGGCAGGGGCAGCCGCATGATGTCCCGCCCACCGCTCCGCCCCCTCTGCCTGCACTGGGTGTACTGTATGTCGGGGTAACATCTGGTGCGGGGCTGTTCGCTAACGGCCGCTAAAAGCATGCGGCACCTCTGTCCACAGATACATTAAAGTAATTAGCCTGCGAGCCGCTATAACGCTGCCCCCCCGCCAGCCTCTGCACCGAAAGCGCCGTCCGCTTTGACACATCTGGGCACCGGAGAGGGTGGAAACAGCTGCTGTGGTCCATATGGCCTGCGAAGGCTGGCAGAGCCAGGGAGGCCGAGCGCCAGCCCCGGGCAAATTATCCGTCATTAAACCCGAGATCTGACCGCCCCGCTGGCGCTAATCAAAACATCTCGGGGAGTTAGCAGAAGAGGGGGGACGTCCTTCTCAAAGATCCCGCCTTCTCTGCAAATAAGGATGGGCGGGTCTGCGTCATATGAGGGCCGTCCTCGAACCCGGGCCAAGAGAGTCGTCGAGAAATCGCCGATGGTGACTCGTAAGACCGTGTAAGGATACCCGATGCATTTATTTTCATGGTCTATGATTCTTTTAACACATTCATTATTTCATGTTCACCGGATTTATAGAGGATAACCCTAAATTAAGTGCTCAGAATGCTAGTTGATTTAGTATTATTTTCCTGGATCTTTAATCACAGAGAATGGCCATGAAACAAATTGAAGAGAAAATTCCCTTAAGTCACTCAGTTCTGTTTTTGAGATGAAACTCTCAATTACCAAAGCCTTCATCATCATATGTTGCAATAATGGGAACCAAAGTCACTCAGTCCTCACGTAAACCAACGAAGGACCCATCCACCTATCCTGTATGAGAAATTCGCTCTTTGCAGGTTATCTATTTCATTACAGCTAGCTACCTGACAGCTGGGGTATTAACCTCATGCTCTGGTGATTATGCTCTAGTTCAGCCCTGAAAACGAACAGCAGTAAATAGCATATTGTCAGCAAGTGATGATGAATGTTGTGACTCTTGGTTCCAGTTGCGATATGTGGGTGGTTGAACTTTGTCCTGGGTTATTTCTTTAGTTCATGGCTTGTGATCGCCGAACACTCAATAACAGACCCATCTTCTGCAGAGGGAGATGTGAGGAGACCATGTTTGACTTGGCAATGCCATCTGTTTCAGAATTCCATTCATGCACAGCTTTGTTTTGCTGCTGTAAGTCAATGCCCAGGTACTATTTAATTGGCATCAAAGTGTCTCCCTGTTTGTGCCAGCGCTCACCTGTCCTTTCCACTCATAGGTTGGCCCTCTGGAGTGAAAGCCACAAATTTCTGAAGAAAGCCTTTGATAGTCAGATGTTCTTTGATGCAGCTTCTATGAGTAGCATGCCTTACCGACGAAAGGATCCCTTCTGTATGCTGTATGTCTCAGACGTAGCTGTTAGAGAGTTTGGACCAACGCAGGTATTTTTAAGCCAAAACCGAGATTCGCTTCTGCTCCTTCCCAATTACTCCACTCCTCTCAGTCCAAACTCTCTGTTGACTCCACCAGGTTCCTTACATCCAAATGTCTGAAAGCTTTAACCCTAATTTATTCGCAGCTGGATAGATTTTCTGGGGCAATACATCTTAAGCACCTTACCCAAGGATTCAACAGTGGGGTAACTCCTGAGAGACTTGAACTAAAGGCCTTCAGATGATTAGATCACAGTCGGAACCTTCATGATACCTGTGGCTGTGATACAGGATATGTTTTTTTGGGACATTTGGACCAGTGAGACTTGTTGTATTCTTTTCATAGCGCAATGATCCTCAGTATTTAAGGTAATAACTGTAAGTATATCCTTTGCTTCTTTGACATGTAGTATTGCGTAAATGGTGTATCGCATGTAATTAACAAACAGAATTAGTAGGACAGAATTAGTTTTAAACTGCCCGGTAATTGGGCGTTTCGGAAATGAGTCTGAAAAGTGTCGTCTGACGCGTCCGTGTGGAAGCTGTCTGCGGAGCTTCTCATTTTCATGCAGGCTTTTCGGAACGTATCCATTTCAGATGAGGAGCGGGTCACACGGCCTGCCTCCCGGGCCGCTCCCCTCGTAATGTCATCTGCGGTAATGTTACCGATGTAACTGGAGGTAGGCCTCGCTGTAGCAGACGGACGTGCCAAAGCCAACGCAATTAGCCAGTGACAGCAGATGATGCTGCCGCAGCGAGGGTGGAACGTCTCGGGTTTCCCGTAATGGCCACAAAGTGATCCTAACTTTCAATTAACGCATCCACTGCATGGCCACGGAGAGCCGGCAGCTCATTTCTGTTTAATGACTAACTGCATGGGTACTTGGGTGGAGGTTTAAGGATGTAATGTAACGAAAAAGAGCAGGTCCTAATATGGGAATAATCCATTTGGCCACCAAGACAGACGACTCTCACTTCATCTTCTGGACAAGTAACTCATGGCTCACGTTCTGACCAAGATATTTGTACCTCATTTACTGGTCTAGGGACATAAACCTCATTATCTACCCTGTTGATTAGTGTGGGTGACAGGCTGGCATGCTGTCCAAGATGTACCAACCCTGGGATAGATTTCTGGGTAGGTATACCCCTGCATTTGATAAGTGGTTATGGCATATGGATGGATCTCCACTGTGCCTGTTTCTCCTTGACTTCCTGGGAATAGGGGAAGGCAGAAGTCCCAAACAGTCTGGATTAACAGTCGTGTCGATCAAACTCTCCTGTCATCTTCTCTATGATGTTTCAAGTGGATGCATCCATCACCTGTGAAATCTTTCGCCACATCCATTTTGCCGACGCCCCAGGTGTGGCACGGGTCTCAAAATTAGTTATTTATGTGTAATTAAAGAACTGAAACTCTTAACTAACGAACAGAAGAAGCTACATAGTCAATTAATCATAAACTCTGCAATACTGTACAATACGTTATTATGATTGATGGCTAATTAATGGTTGGCAGAGTGAGGCTGTAATCAGAAGGTCACCAGTTGAAACCCAGCCTCAGCACGTCTGCAGGTCCTTTAGCAAGACCCTTAATCCCCAGCTCCCTGGGAGCCGCTACGGTTAGCAGCCCTTCACAGGCAGCTCTCTACAAAGAGCAAGTTGAGGTGCGGCATAAAAAGACAATTTCCCCACAGGGATCAATAAAGGTATCAATTATTATTATTTGAAGAAAGCAATAAGTAACTATGTTTTGCTTGTAATGTAATCAGTCAGGTTCTTGCTGACAAAGTCTCTCTCTTGCTTGCTGTCTGTCTATCGGGGCTCAGGAGGTCTTGCCCACCCTGGTTACGTTTTCATCACATGGTCCCCGGTTATCGAGCCATATGAGCAGGGCTATAGGTGATGCGCTGTTTATGGACACGTGCTCACAGGCTGGGCTGCTGGGTGAAGTAACTTCAGAGACAGTGGTTTCATTGCAGGATAAAGCCGAGCTAAGAGCTACCGAGAAGCCTGCACGCGGAGGTCCGTACTGTAATTGGCACTGTAAGGAACCTGTTGCTTTCATGCCCTTTAAAACACAGCTTACCGACAGCCTTTGACACCGAGAGGTTTTTATGCTGAGACTTTAATTTAATAATTGTAGGCTGACTGAACCTTATAGTTAACCACAAGACGGAGCCGACAGTAGGGCCTTTTACCTTGGGAGAGGGAGCTAAAGAATGGGGCATTTTAGGACAAGCTTAAGTGATTTGAGTTGAGGCCTGTTTAAAGTGAAGCGGATGCAGGACTTAAGGTGTTTGCCGACCGCTCTTTTACGCTGAGGTGACGGCCCTCACATCGCTGACTGTAGTGTTGAGCCGTAAACCCTGCAGCTTCTAAGTTAGTCCTTAGGTCAGGGCACATTAATGGGACTCAGTATGTGGATGAGGCATTAGTTTAATTTTAAGAAGCTGAGATGAGCGGTAATTTTAATAATCCAGAATAATACTTTAGAGAATAGTCCCAACTGGCTCAAGAGAGTCATTTAAGCTGGACGTCATAAATACTCGGACTCTTTTTAGTAAGATTTCGACTCCGCGTACACGACGGGCCTGAAACTTACTCTGCAGATATTTCATATCCTTCATTTGTGTCTACATTCAATATGAAACCATCCCAACTGTAGTTAATCAGGAAAGATCCTATGGAAAATACATTAAAAAGGCAATTTCTTAAATCCCTTGGAAATGACTTCATTACAATGACATCCTGCAGGTCTTTACATTTCTTTTCATTTTTGGGTAGCGATTAACATCCTATATGAAATAAAGCTATTAATTTGTGTTATACTGTTTACACAGCTGCCTGCATGGACTCTGTTCCTCTGGATGCTCTCCACTTGTCCTCAAGCTGCCCGAAGCCAAGAAATCTATACTTAAAAAAATTTGTCCATTTTAATCATTATACGGCACTTTCCCCATTGAAAATGAATTGTGTTTGTAGGATAAATGTGCAATTCTTCATTTATTCTGAAAAACCAAACCCTGCTAACATGCATTGTTTTATCATAATTTAATTATATTGCTGATGTTACTGTAGTGTAAACACCCAATAATAATTCTGTTATACCTCTGTGATCGTACATGCTAAGTTCATTTGTTGGCATGAGTTAGAGGGTCGTCTTTTGGTTTTGCCTCAGAAAAACATGAAACCATTTTCCAGCAATAATGAAAGACAAATTATAAAATTATTGACAGAACAGGGTTTTTCTTGGTTAAAAACATAACTGTGGGCAATATGTTACCAGTGGAATTATTGTTTAATTCGTGCAATTATATACGCAATTATACAATTAGAGCGAATTTGAAATTCCCGGATTTATTTAATGAATAATTTGCTCGATCCCTCATTCTGTTCTGTTTCTGATTTTCTATTTTTATTTATCCTTATTTCATTAAATGAAAAACTTAATTTAAAATTTATTGGCTAAATTTAAAAGTAATATTTACTCAGCATAGCGTTTGTTGCTAATTATACAGTATTCTATTATGCTTAAACTTCATTATACAGTGTTTATTTATACATACTTACAAATACGTGTAATATTACATATTTAAGGTATTAGGGGATATATTGCCGTGGAAACTCCCTAATGTCTACAGAACTAAAATTCCAATCACAATGTCCAAGGGGTAATTCTTACAATAGCTATCACTTTGCGGATCTGGATCATGGCCTGTGTTTGAAATCACAGCCTATTCTCTAAATAGGGCACAAAATTGTATCTCTGCCATTTTGTAGTGCACTGTAAAGTACCCACAATGCACTTAAAGCTGTATTCCACACACGGTGTACACTTCCATGCGCCTTATGTACCATAATGCAAAGCGAAAGTGACATCTGTTGTCATCTAACTCCTTGTTATGGTGCAGGAGGGAAACTTTGAATACAAGTGTAACCACATTTTGTTTAATTTTACAAAGCGACCACTTAAAACAGCCATTGAGGTTCTATTTCTTACCCACAATCCCCTGACAGGTCAGATACATGCTGTTGTGGTGATTTTGTGCTCTGAACTGCTATTAGTGTATGTGTGTGTGTGTGTGTTTGTGTGTGTGTGTGTGTCTGTGTGTGTGTGTGTGTCTGTGTATATGTGTATGTGTGTGTGTGTGTGTGTCTGTGTATATGTGTGTGTGTGTCTGTGTGTGTGTGTGTGTGTGCGTCTGTGTGTGTGTGTCTGTGTGTGTGTGTGTGTCTGTGTGTGTGTGTCTGTGTGTGTGTGTGTGTCTGTGTGTGTGTGTCTGTGTGTGTGTCTGTGTGTGTCTGTGTGTGTGTGTCTGTGTGTGTGTCTGTGTGTGTCTGTGTGTGTGTGTGTGTGTGCGTGTGTGTGTGTGTATGTGTGTGTGTGTGCGTGTGTGTGTGCGTGTGTGCGTCTGTGTGTGTGTGTGTCTGTGTGTGTCTGTCTGTGTGTGTGTGTGTGCCCCTGCAGGCTATGCAGGAAAGGCACAACATCAACATGACTGCATAAACAGTTTGTAAAGACTGAAGTGATAGGTGTTCCTATTCTCCGTGGCCTGTATTTTCTTTATGTCCTAATTATGCTCGTATATCAGACTCGCCTGTCAGCTGCATTAAACACAAATTCCAGGAAGGCAGGCCATACTTTGTGACACACTTACTGATTGGCTCCTTTGCATACTACCATGCAGGACAGCTGGTGCTGATTGGACGAGTGACATGTCTGTCACTGCTCCACATTGCAATACGGAGCTTTCCCAGTGCGGGTAGCTAAACACTCCCAAGATTAAATGCAGCCAGCTTTGGGTTGAGTACTAGCAGTCACCTGACATGCGTGCTCCAGCCGTTTCAGCCCCATGGTAAAAGTGATGCCCGTCCTGTTACACAGTGTAACTCTTAGACACATGCAGATTGGGTTAGTATGTGATGGATGTCTGTGCACAGCCATCTTCCGCTGTCTGAAATCGCCGCGGCAGAATAGATCCTGACTGCTCTGATTTCCATGGTGATTTGGGATGTCACTCCGACAGCCGTCTCCCAGACTGAGACGTCTGAAAGCTGCCGTTTTGGATGACCAGATGTCCAGAAGAGGGACACCGACGTCGCTCGGCCCGCAGACGAGCCGGCCGTCGCTCCAGCACCCAACGCCCACCAACTGTCAAGCCCCACGCGCTCGCTGTAGTCGAAGGCTGTTCCCAGTGCCTGCCTGTCGACGTAGCTGGCAAAAGTAGAAGCACACATTTGGGTTTAGCTCTCAAGGCGGATCTGGTGTCCAAAGACAATCAGGGCAGTCTCTGTACATATTATTTTCTACATGTTAAACAATACCTTAAACAGCTCAAGCATTTGTTTCAAGTGTTTTTAAAGGAGAGATTGGTAACAGTAAAGCTTTTAGGATCAGCTTTAGTTTAAGGTTTAGCAGCCAAAATCCCCGGAAAAACAAGTATTCCTGCAGTGTATTAGTGCTGTCAGTGGCACGGCGATAGGGCAGGCAATGGCCTGGGGCCCCCAGCCGGGAGGGGGCTCCCGAGGGCGGGCGATTACAGAGCACAGTGCAACGACAAATCTGCTTTATTTTTGTGTTCTGTTTTTCACAAAAGTGAAAATAAAGGTCTTGTGTTTATTTAATTCTCTTTGTTGATGTTATAAATTTACACTTCACAGCAAAATAGAGGTAATAAATGTTAGCATGATGGGGGGGGGGGGAGAGCAGAGTCCCTAGAATCGCCTCTGCATGCTGTTATCGCCACGTCTACCTCGTATTTCCTGAGACTGCCATCTGATACAGACACCGGAGTGGACAGTCACAGTAATATCATAATCAGGTATTTACCACATGGACATTTAAGATCTCCTTGATAAAGGGGATACCCTATAGCCATGGATTTGTTAACATCAGATGTTACCAGGAAGCAGGCCTCGCACAGCACCGTCCCAGAGGGATGAAGTCTGTGGGAATCATGTACATCATCAGTTCTGAAAATCACTGCCTGCTTATGAGGTTTGGGACCTGCCTTTCTGCCGGACTGCTTGCATTACGTGGCACACTGCCTTGAACACTACTGTTAAAATAATCAAGGAGATTGTCTCTGTGAGTGTATTTTGTTCCTCTGTCAGCTAATGGAGAAAGTGAGCCTTTATTTGAGGCGTCCTGTTCACAAGATGAACGTGAAGGACATTAAAGATGGAGGGAGACGGAGGCACTGCTACCGAAAGCCCAGATGTTCTTTCACATCTGCAATTTGCAGTTTAATGCATCTGAGAAAGAAATCATTCCTTTTATATAAAGTATAATGTCTATGACATTTAGTACCAGTCAAACGTTTGGATACACCTACCGATACAAAGGTTTGCACTATTTCTATATTTTAGAATAATTCACGACAGCCTTTGACATAAAGACATCCACACTATAAAATAATATATATGGAATTATGAAGTGACCAAAAAGGTATTTAAAAATTTTTTTGTTGGCAGGTGGGGTAGCTCTGTGAGTTGGGACTCAGAAGGCTGTTGGTTCAAATCCCTGGGTCGGGAGAGTGATCCCTCCATTGGGCCCTTAACCCCAATCACTCCAGGAACTGGCTGAACCTACTGTCCCCTCTACACCAGTTCCATGATGTGGCCTCCTGGGCTGCTTTTCCAGCTGCCCTGAAGGAGGTACCACACATGCTGAGCTCTCATTGGTCGCTTCTCCTTCACTCTCTGGTCAAACTCCTCCAAAACCATCTCTATTGTGTTTAGGTCAGGTGACTGGGTCATGTGATGCAACAATATCACTCTCCTTTATAGGTGTCCAAAGTTTTGACTGGTACTGTAAATGAAAAGTAATGATCTATACTGTTCAGTACAGCATGGGGCTGAATCCCACCCCAGTCCACATGTACACAGTTTGCATGTTCTTCCATGGAAATGGAATGCCCCTCTCCTCACCCCGTGGTTCAGGTTTTGAGCAGTGTAAACAAGCAGGGGAAAAAGCAGGTCTTTTGTCATGATGTTGTGGTTCCGAGGGACCGGAACCGTTTCCCTGAGAGGAGAACTTTGAAGAGTTTGTGAGGCGGTCATAATTCTGCCAGATCACCGTTTCGTTCTTTTAGAGGCGTGTAGTGAATTAATTAATGTATATAACATTAATATATAACTCAATGCTGAATGAATGAATTTATATAAATTCCTATGTGAAATATGTTAATACTGAATTGATATGGTACTATTGATGCAGCTGCAGCTTACCTGTCTGTTCAACCACACATCCTCTCCCCTGCCTGCTTGCTTTCTCACACTGGTGATTAAACAGAGAGATATTCCAGGACGTTCTGGGCAGAAGAATTGAATACGGAGCCACTGCAGCCCTCTACTTGATGGGTAGACTCCCTGGCGGCCTGGCACACAGATGGTTAAGCGGCCAGCCCTCCGTATTGCCAGGTGACAGCTGAGAGCGGCTTATCGGCGGCGGGGTATGAGATCTCAGCCTCACAAGAGAGCGAGAGAGCCGGCTGTCTCTAACTGACAGTCTTTAGGGTCTCCTTGATTACATTCGCAGCGATAATGCGATATGTCACGCTGTCGCTAATACACTTTTGTGTTCTGTCGTCTGGCTGTAACGCTCATCGAGTCGACGCTGATAATTCACCCTCTTGTCAGGGGCAATTATAGCTGAATGTGGCAGCTCTCTATTGGGGGGGGGGGGGTCGGTGGGGGGGATGGTGCAGGGATGCAATCCATCCCCAGCAGTTAGGCTCCTGCGTGCAATCCAGTTAAGGCCAAATTAATTTATTTCTTATGTTTAAAATTAGCCTGCGGTGAAAAAAAGAGACAGGAATTACTTCGGCGATTCTGCTAATACTTCACAAATGTGAACTTTTCAGTTCTAATAGCTAAGAGTGAGCAGTGGCATGACAGCCTCCTCTGAAGGTTAACACAGTGTTAATAAAACGCATAAGGACCCGTGTGAAATAATGAAGATGATCGGGGTGTCTAACTCGGCGCCCAAGCTCTTCAGGCAAAGCGCTCCTGCTGGCCTGCGTCTGCCGACTCTCGACTTAACGTGCTTGTTTAAGTGCGAGATTCTGAAATAGACGCTGCGGTCCTGAAATGAGGAAAGGAATAAATCCTGCTCTGTCTGCCAGACGGAGAGCCTCTCTGCCTGGGAGGCCTAATTACAGACGAAAAATACACACCGGCCCGACGTTTGAGGAAAAAAACGCACGCACCCCCCCCGTGGTAATCAGCTCACTGAAACTTCCACATAACAGCACAGGGCAGCGTCTGCTCGACTGCTTCTTTGAAACTTCACTGCCTTCACATCTTAGCGTCTTCTTGGTGGAACAGTTTGACGAAAGTCTCCTGGAGCGGCAGCCGGCAGATCACAGCGCAGGATCTCCAGCCCCCCATTCTGACAGCTCTGTGCTGACATGAAGGGAGAGGAGATACCTGTACAGCCTATTTTTAAAGCCTGATAAAGTGATACCGACACAGCCTCTATTTAAGGCCTGATACAGCGATGCCTGCACAGTCTCTATATAAGACCTGATAAAGTGATACCGGCACAACCCCTATTTAAGGCCTTATAAAGGAATACCGGTATAGTCTCTTTTTAAGGCCTGATAAAGTGATACAGGCACAACCCCTATTTAAGGCCTTATAAAGGAATACCAGTATAGTCTCTATTTAAGGCCTGATAAAGCGATACTGCCACAGCCCCTATATTTAAGGCCTGATAAAATGATAAGCGACAGCCAAACTCATAATCTCAACAGCTGCTTGAGCAATTACGGTAAATTTAGAGCTCTGAGTTCTTGGACTGTGGGATCATACAAGCACAGTCCAGCGTGGCCAATCATGGATGGATTTCCTGTAGTAGCTAGATACCCAATAGTCTGGGCGGGTGTTTAGCTCACAGTGCTGTTTTCTAATTGGCTTCCAAAGCAGCGTACAGGACACCGAATCAGAAACCACAGACCCACCGCACGCCATCCTATTTACATCACTTCACGTTAATTAAATTACTCTGCATTCTAATATTGTCATATAACTGTTTTTGGCACTTAATTAGAGAAAATCTTTTCATTGAAATATATTACTCAAACACACATTTCCTGAAATGCATTTTAAATGCATACATCTGCAAAAAAAATAAACACTTTGTCTCAGAAGTGAATAATCCTTAGTTTACAATTTTGAGGCTTATTGATTCGAAACAACTGAACGTAAACTAAATGTGTGACGTGTGAGACAGACAAGGCAACAGTAATGCTTTAAGTGAAGGTTCTACACCCTAAAAGATGACAAATGTTAAAGTCGTTCAGATCAATTGGCCTTTGACCCCTTGACACAAACTGAGTCAACGTTTCTGTTTTTCACTGATTTTTATCACATTACTGTGCCTTAGACCTGTAACTATAATGATATATTGCAGTTATACCACACTCACTCTTATGTTTACTCACTAAAACGGCCAATTACTATCCATCCATTTTCCAAACCGCTTATCCTACTGGGTCGCGGGGGGGTCTGGAGCCTATCCCGGAAGCAATGGGCACGAGGCAGGGAACAACCCAGGATGGGGGGCCAGCCCATCGCAGGGCACACTCACACACCATTCACTCACACACGCATGCACACCTATGGCCAATTTAGCAACTCCAATTAACCTCAGCATGTTTTTGGACTGTGGGGGGAAACCGGAGAACCCGGAGGAAACCCCACGACGACATGGGGAGAACATGCAAACTCCACACACATGTGACCCTGGCGGAGACTCGATTACCTAAAACATAATGTCCAAGTAGCATTACATTAGTATCTGGTATTACAGTCTATCTGTAGACTGATTTTATTAGGCTTTTGCCCTGTATGGTGCTTCATTGCATGAATAAATGTATCTGCTGTTATACGCCTTCCTTCCGCATAACTTTAGGCCAAACACTCATATCTGATGGATTTTCATATTCATACCATTCCTCAGGAATCCCTATCATTTGGCATCTAGATGAAACCGACAACTTCTGGTAGAATGTGGGGAAAGTGCTTCTGATGTTTGTAAAATGATGCCTCCCAAACTGTGTATCTAACATAAGTTTTCTGAAGCACCCGTTCACATCTGGGTAACTTCCAGTTCGAACCCGTGATCCCGGGGTTAGCTGAAGCAGATAAGAAAGCTGATAGGTACACAGGATCCAGGTGGCACCGAGAGATTAATCAAATGGTCACAGCGGTTCAGGGCTCTGCTAATTGCTGGTTACAGCAGATTAAATTCATTTCCAATAATCCAGTCTCAATAATGCAAGGGCTCTTTCAGGTCCAAGTTACAGTATTTTTAATGACACTCTTGGTTAAGTAGTTAGTTAATTAGTTAGCTCTTGTTAAGTAAAATATAACTCAACACTAAAGATGGACCACAAAGATAAAAGCAAGGACAAGAAAATCAGACAAATTCAAAAGAAGAAATTCTAATATAAAATGAGTATAAATTCCACATTCAAGTAAATGAAAAAAAACAGGTGTATTTCAGGCTGAAAAATAGATTCTTATTACAAGGCTTTTACAGAAGAATAACAGAGTGATGTAGTACTGCAAGATGACTAACAGACCGGATGTCACCGAGTCGTCGCAGACTGGCAGCCGACAGAAGCGTAAAAATGTCAGTCACAATCACAGTCTGGAAGAATAAAATCTGTTTGTGCACCTCGGAGACTGACAGGAGGCAGTGAACACAGACAGCAGTCCTGTCATGCAGCTGCCTGCTGGGATAAGCAATCATGTGACCCTCTTTTATTTAGAGACACCAAACAGGTCTGTTTGTGTAGAGTCAGAGCATCAATTCTACACTAGTTAACAAGTTCTTTACTTCTATAATATAATAACCACACGCTGTCTCTATAATGATAACCGTGGCTCACATTAATGTTCCTGCCCTGTAATGTATTCTACCTATAGGTCATGCATTCATATGGACTGACCATTGTTTCGAGGTTTTCCTCTGAGCGTGGTTATCGATTACAAGCACATCTCCCATCACTGTATTGATCTCTAGACAAAGCAGTACTGAATGAGACCAGAGTGGTTCATTTTCTTAATGACGCCCTGTTGTTGCCGGTCTCATTATTGTGCAGTTTTTCCGGTGCATTATCGACTGCTTTCAGTATATGCCATAACCTTTAGGTGCCCATCGATGGCCCGGCACCGATGGTGAGTGATTGAGGGACTAGTAGTGACCTGGGTGACAGAGCTACAGCTGCTGCTGGCCAGGCGGAGATGTGGGGCTGCTTGAGCGGATTGGCTGTTCCAGGGTTTTCTGCGGGTGCCGCGCGTGGCCTGCGGCCCCCAGGCTTGGCAGAAGCCACTCTGTTACCACGGCAATTCTGTGGCTTCATCTGTATCTCACCTTCTTTCTTCCTGTAAATGACTGGGAGTCATGGAAAATGATCTTGCCCTCAGAATAAAAGATTTAACGCAAATAAAAAACATTGAATCCACAAGATAAACCAAAGACATACTATTTAAAAGTTCCTGGTGTCCTGGATCATCGATTAATGCGCCTGCAGGGTACAGTTTGCATGGCTACAGAACTGTGTATCTGAAGAGGTGGCAAATAGCACAGGTGTTCCACAGGGAACTGTTCTCGGTCCGTCCCTTTGACAATTTGAAACTTCCGAGTTCCAGTACAACTGTAAGAATATGGAGGTGTAAAAATTACAGGTATTTAAAAAGTTTGCATTATTATTATCATCAAGAAGGGGAGCTAACCCTGTAGCTGCAAGAGCATGAGAAGATCATGTGACCTGCATGTTGACTTAGGGTAGGAGGATCCTGGTGGGGAGCTGAATGCACCGAGGTAATAAAGATCGATCACACTGTCAGCTTCATTACCTTAAAGCTAATCAGCGCTGGCTCTAATTGGACTAATGACTGCTCGTTATTGCCACTTGCGAAGTTTAAAGGCTTCCCCATTTCAGTCCTCCAAACCCTCTTGGGGAGGAGCTGACAGCAGCCGATTCTCAGTGAAGATCTCATGAAGATTCCTGTGCCTGCATATTTCAGATTACACTTTGCTTAAAATGTTAGGTTTTGACACGATTATTTGAAAAAAAAAATTCAAAAAGTACTTTACTGAGCCATACCTGATAACTACAGAGTCAGACAAAATTCAGTCTTTTTCCCAATTGACCTTAATCTAAATTTCTACAGTGCTGACACAAACTTGTAAGAGGCTCCCTCTCAACATGACGCCCATGGCAGCCTGGGACACATGAAGGGAGGGACAGCAGATAGAGCACCACCCGCATGACGTCACCAGGGCCGTCTGATACAGCTCATTGTGGGGACACAGCCTGGTCCTGTTCACCTGGCCCTTTGCACTCAATGTAGTCTGACCCCAAGTCGCCCCGGGAGGATATGTCTGGATTTAACTGGGGAATCACCACGGTGACCTGGCAAAATCAATTCACTGATAAAGCATCTGATAAATGATAAAAAAAAAAAAATGTCTGCCAACCGTAACAGTTACTAATGATTCATTAATATTAACAACTAATAGCTTTGCAAACATCTATTAAATATCTATGTAAGGCACATCCATAAGCAGCACTGAGAAATGACACTCGTTCAGTTTCTGGCCTCTCACAAGTGCAGTCAATCTGCAGTAATGGGCTCCCAAGCTAACACTTCTGACTTGACAGACAATAGTTAAGATGATAGACCAGTAATTACCGGTCCAGTCTATTAGTGCCACTCTCCGGTTGCCGTGGATTGCATCGTAGCTTCTTTTTGTTTGATCTTTTTGTAAAACATCTGCGCGTGCTCGGACGTGTCTCCTTAGTCCTCCTCTGCGCAGACGTGTAGCTCCAGGTAGGAGAAACAGTCGGGGGTGTATGTCAACAAAGACCCACTGATTTAAAAAGTTCTGTCGTCCTTGTCTGAGGAACAGGAGATACTTTCAAAGTGATATTTTGCTTCTTTTGTTCTTTGGCTTCTGCTGCCCATGCCTTTCATGTTAGTGTGACACTTCGTCGGGGGGACAGACCCCAGGGACACTGGCTGACTGACTGCTGGTACATACCTGGAGGGCACAAATTACAGGTGCATGAAGGCTCTGCTGGGCAGCCCTGGCCATGAAATCAAGGCACAGATGGTTCCAGCAGGTCCAGCTGGAGATGCAGAGGGAAACACTAAGGCTATTAGGACAGGCCTGTTGGGAGAAGAACATTAAGAAAACCGTACAGATCTAAGGATACATCAGCAGTATGGAAACCTGGGAGGAGAGCCAGTGTTACCAGTGTTAGGCTCACAGTTCTGAAGAGTAGAACAGCAGTATGGAAACCAGGGAGAAGATGCAGTGTTACCAGTGTTAGGCTCACAGTTCTGAAGAGTAGAACAGCAGTATGGAAACCAGGGAGAAGATGCAGTGTTACCAGTGTTAGGCTCACAGTTCTGAAGAGTAGAACAGCAGTATGGAAACCAAGATGTAGTCATGCCAGTAAGTTTATAATATGAAGGAACATTTGTAAAGCAAAAAAAATGCTAAGATCTTCATCATCACTTGGGTTCAATGGTTCAGCTGAGACTGATTGTGACTAGAAGAGACTGCCACATATCTTTGCCAGTAATTTGTACATGGAATATATGTCGGACGGGGATGCATGCTGGAGACGGGTTTAACCGCCTAATGGGGATCCTCCACCGCTCTCTGGGAGACTCAGTGCTGTTTAAGCTTCCTTTACGCCTGTAACTCAAACCATATGCGCTGGCAGTGGCTCTCCAGGGAATACAAAGGAAGAAGCGAGTTTCCTGAGCCAAGGAAAACAGTTTTGATAGGAAAGTGATAGAGCGAGAGTGTGTGGTGACGTCACGCCTGGTGCTGCCTGCGTCTCCCAGCACCCAAAGTCACGGCAGAAAATGACGGGAATCTGTGATTCTGGTGCCTCCGCTGTTTTTCTTCGTGGCTGCACATCACCCTCTCCTATTTCTGTCAAGTTTAGGGGTAGTTTTATCACACACACTGTTTCAGTTCTGGTAGCATCAATGCCGGTTAAGTGCCCATGGCATGCCCGCCAATGGCGGCTGCTTCCTACCTATCTCCCGGGCACAGCTGAAGACAGCCTCCCGGTCGCCCATCACGGTGGCTTTGGGGACGCAGCTGCTCGGCTCCCTGGACACAAGCAGCATCTCACTGGTGTGGCACGTTCACCAGCTTGGGCCGCTAAGGGTCTTTTGAGATATTCTTCCTTCCCTTGTCTTTTTCCTGGGAGAGACTGAGTCTGCGAGTGCAGTGTAGCGTGGAGATCACATGCTTACACTGGAACAGGCCACTCTGGGACCACTCACACTTTATGTGACCCAGTAAAATTAGAGATTATTTCTAGAATCCCGCATCATCATCACCATCATCATCATTTTCTCCTTCTTCATCATGCATGGCTCCTTGCCCAGATGGTTGCCGGTTCGAATCCCGTGGGTGGGCCCTTGGGAAATATTCCCAGGGTGCTGCATTAATGCATTAATGGATAATCTCTGCTAATCCAAGCATCACTCTCACTTGAACGTGTGTCTCATGGAGAGTAAGACGGGATATGTGACGAATTGAAGAGCAAATTTCCAAAACTCACTCAGTCCATTTGGATACATTTTCAAGAAACTTTCTAAGGACTTGAAAATTGACTGAGTTTTGGTTCCCAAAGCTGTAAAATGAACCTGACTTTTGATCATTAGCGGTCATTAGATCATTAGCTTTCTCATTTCAATAACAACAAAAAATGGACGGAGTGAGTTTTGGAAATTGTCTCGTCAGTTCTTATGTACTTCTTATGTACAGACGGCACAGTAATGTACCCTCATCACCATCTCCATCTGCGGCACCTACAGTATTTTGCACGACGTCATCACCACACAGCTGTGCACTGACTACTGAAAGGATTGTATTAAGGGCCGGCGGCTAACGGCAGCGGTCCGAGACGTTCGCAGTTTCTCAGGCTAATGACGTGACAGTGCAGTTGCTGCACCCCCACGTGCCGGACAGGACACGTCGCAGTAATGAGTGGGTATGAATGGAGCCATACTGCAGCTACGGCCTACTGACAAGCACCTCCTGCTGCGACGTGCTCCTCCCCGAGAAAAAAAACATAACAACCAGACAGAGTTTTTTTGCACGTTAGGCATAAATTACATCCAATAGAGCCCCCCCCACCCCGTTTGTACTTCCAAATGGGCTGCTGGGGGCGGGGGAGTGGTGGTGGGGGGAGCAGGCAATGGAGCGAGGTAATGTGTAATCTTACTAATCAATGGGCTGTGCTCAGCACACGGCTACCCGACGGTCGGCATGTCAGGGAGATAAATAGCGGAGCGTCCCCCTCGAAAAAACATGATTAATACCCCCCCGGCCGGTGACGTCGGCGTAGATGAGGAGGCAGCAGCTGGGCCAGGAGGTGGAGGAGCGGAGGGAGCGAGTGTGAAAAGGAGCGGAGACCCAAAACGGTACGTGGTGCAATGGACTGGAGAGGGCAGAGGAGGACACGCCGACGCCCGGGGGGGGGGTGGGAGCACTGTCTCAATGAGATGCCCGTCGGGTCGATGCAGACCATGAACGTCCTTTAACGTTTAATGTTAACTCAATGACGCTGTAGGTGAATTCATGTGGGGGGCGGGGCACTCCGCCGCATGGATTCCAGGCTCCACCCCCATCGCCGCCCCTGTTCCCGCTCCCACAATTAACTTTTGGGTTGTAATGAGATGATTGATACGCCAGAAGCAGGTAGTATGGGGA
Source organism: Brienomyrus brachyistius (assembly GCF_023856365.1). Taxonomy (NCBI): domain Eukaryota; kingdom Metazoa; phylum Chordata; class Actinopteri; order Osteoglossiformes; family Mormyridae; genus Brienomyrus; species Brienomyrus brachyistius. The sequence continues at coordinate 4,864,290 of NC_064543.1, read as the reverse complement.
GGTATTAATCATTCCCTCCGGTCATTTTAATAACGCGCTCCATCATACGCAGATGCCGGGATTCACCTTCCTGGAAAACAAAGGATCGGCACAGCCGTCAAGCAGGTGCTCGGCTCCAGCTTAACTCCGGTTCTGCTCCGGTCTGCTCCATCTGTCTCTCCATGCCTCCCCATACCCCCCATGACGGACGGCTGTCACCGAAAATGCACACCTCCTGCGTAAGATGCTTTTCTTGGGTTTCCCATCCTTCATCACCATGAAGAAGATCGTGAACATCCCTTAAACGCCAAGCCCCGCCCACCGGCCCTGCAGCCGCTGATCAGCCAGGACGTACAACGTAACGAGGGAATGTGTTCATCTTTAAATGGAACTGGTTCCTGGCCGAATTGGTTTCCTCGGTGGAGACCAGTTTCAAACTGGCACTAATCATAAGCGGTGGTAAATTTGTAGCAGATATAAAGCACGCAGCGAGGGGTCTGGCTGGACCTTAAGGCCGCCGAATCCTTTCCATGTTCACTTTGTGTTCAGCGATGCCTTTTGTGGACATGAGTGAGCTGGGGCCAATTTGAGGCCTCAGTCCTACAAAGATACAAACATCAAAGTAGAACTTTATTTAAAACAAATACATCACCTTATTGAGCTTCACTAATGCCAGGACAATTACGTGTAATTCTACCTCGCATTACATATATGTTCACTTATTAGTATCTTATCGGAGGTACTTTTCTGACTTCTTACATTATGATACTGCTCATACTTTCTGCTTGAGGCATGACATCACCTTTTTTACTGGCCGTCCTTTCTAGCGCAGAGCTACAACATTAGATTTTAATATGAAAATCGTGATATAAGTTGATATCCCTCCCTTACTGCTTGACCCAGGTTCCGCTATGCAGACAGTTAAACTCCTCCATAATCCACACTAGAGACATGATCTCCTTATTAGAGCAAAAATGCACAGTGGGGCCAGGTGAACTGCACCTCTGTGGAAAAGCCACGAAAAATGCAGCAGGATTTACTGAGAACCTAATAACCCCTCCAAACATATGGAGGAAAATGAACTAACCTATGGCTGCTTCCTGCTCTAAGGTCAGAGGTCGTTGGTAGCTAGGTAACAGAAACATATGTGCAACGCAACTTAAAATAAATGAACACCGGATCCTCGCCGCTCAGCTAGGGGTCAGCACGCTTGAGTTCTCTAATTAGCTCCTTCCCCAGCCTTAAAGTCTAAGTAACTCTTCCGTTGACCTGACACCTATTTGTACGTCACCTCTCCTGCTTTCAGTGGTTTCTCCGGTTTTCAGCAAACAGTAAGATCTTTATTAACGGGCTAGGCAGGTCCTCCCGGACTCCTGTCATTGGCCTTTCATCCCAAGGACCCAACTTGCATCTGCCTCAATCTGGCTTCAAAAAGAAGCTCAGTTCTTTGATAAACTGGTATCACTTTCTTTTATCATAAGTACTATGGGGGGTTTGAGGACATCCATGGGAATATCTAGAGCCAAAGTAAGATGTGTCTCGTAGATGAGTGATTGCATGGGGCTGGATAGTTATCAAACAGATTAATAAAATCACAGCAGTTTCGGATGTTCCCTGACCCAGACTGGCATGTCCCTTTCACCAAAAAGCAGGCAGCCATTGTTCCATCACAGAGATGTGTTTAAATTCTGCCATCAGTCATGCTGAAAGGTGAAGGATCTCATCATTGGTCTGCTGTGATGTGTGCCGAGAGCTTATTGGCTCCCGTTGGCTCCTCCCCCTTGGTATACCTGCTCCACCATGCTGGCAAAAGACAATTAATCCTAATAATCAAGCTTAGCCTTGCCATTTTTCAATCTGGCAGGTGATGCTTCACCAGGGCGGAAAGCGAGCGAGTCGGCCCGGAGGCCACAGATTAACCTCACAGATGTTGGAAAGGCGGCCGGTTTTATTCCCAGGTGCACTTTACGTAGATACATGGTAAAGGCATCTCCTTTTCAGGGCCAGACGGCAGAAAGGCATGCCATCAAACATAGACCCGTATTGCTCAAATTATTTCGTTACATGCCACTGAATGGCATTTGAAGAGTACAGTTCGGTCGTCGGGGGACAAATCGTGTCTGTGTAGGGCAAGAGCCGGCAGAGGGTCAATGTCAGAACTGCAAGACAGCTGTGGAGATGTCTGCTCCCAGCCCTGAATCATAGACCAGGGCTATTAAAGCCCTTCTGCGATTTGGCCAAACTTCTAGATGAGAGAGAAGCACGTAGCCCCGATAGATACCGCTTCCTCCGAAATGCTCACCGTTCCTCTATACAACCCACCTACGTGGAAGTCTGTGATTCAGCCAAGTGAATCTGCAGCAGATGTTCTCACGGGGGACCTCAGTGGCAGTCACAGCCCACATTCCCCCCCCCCACCCCCACCACACATCATCAAACCGCACACAGTTTGTCTCGAATGCATAGATGTCAAGCCAGCTGCAGCGAAAACAGTCAGCTGGATGATAAATTAAAACTCTGTACAAGGAGCGTTAGGGGTGGCGACGCCCGCAGAAGATGGAGCCTCGGGCAACTGCCCATCTTGCCCTTGCCATGATTGGCCTCTGGAAGACCTGAGCGCATGGGCTGATTCTGATTTTATATCTGCGGTCGTCTCACTGAAACATGTGGATGTGGATTTTTTTTTTAAATATGCAGTGATTTAATTGGAAACTTAATCGGATGGTTTATCCACTGGGATGAACCACGCACAGTGCACTGCCTTCAAGGCGTACACTGGTCAGTGAGTGTGGTCACCAAGGGATCATGGGAAATCCACACCAGGAGGACCGTCAATCTGTGATTCGTGATGCATTTGGTGTTTCGGGTGTGAAAAAAGTGATGTGGATAAAAATGGGATGTGGGTAAAGTGGGATGTGGAAAAAATGCATGCAGACTCATGTGTCTGTATGTCAGTAGATGTGCATGTGGACTCACATGTGTAGTGGGTAGCTGGGGCCTCTGACCCCCTCCCCGTGTCAGCGGCTCAGCCAGCAGGCGCTCTGCACTCTGCTCCTCCCCTGATTATTTTAGGATGTGCCCGGCTCTGCACAGATGCACCACTGGCATGGCGCACATGATGGACCTTCTGATCCAAACCGCCACTTCCCAGTCGAAAGCAGGCTGCTGCCACCCTCTGCCAAGCCTCAGTTTCCTCCCGGCCTTCCGCCCGCTGCCAGCCGTGTGCCGCTGCCCGTCCCACAGCGGATGCTCGCCCGCCCCGGCCCCGTCGCTCTGCCGGTCCCGCTCTCGCCTCAGCCCTTGAACTTTAGGTCGGATTGGATCCGTCAAGCCGTTACGACCCGGCAGTCAGGAGCCCGCTTGGATTTGGCAGGGCCCGGTCCCGGCGAGGTGGTGGCCGCTTTTCCAGCCACTCAGGGAAAACAGATGGCGAAAGGAGGCGGGATGGAGGGGGCAGCATGAGGATTGGGATCCGTGTGACCGTGCGAGGCTGGATATCCCTCCCTCCCGCGTTCATTACCGAAACCCAGGGAGACGCCTGTCTGGCCGTCTGTGTTTCTGTTATTGATATATGACATATGACAACACAAATTTTTAAATATCTATTTGAACTTTAATACCTAATAAAAACAAGCACAATTTGGCACTGACAAGTAAAAACTTGTTCATCCATTAATTTATACCGAGGAAAAGGCACCCAGGATGAGATCCCAGTGGGTGATGGATGTTATTCAGCTTATATGCCTTGATGAAGCTCAGCAGTCCCACCAGTCAGCTTCGGTTCTTGCAGGTGAACCAGAGGGATTAAAATAACACAGGAATTCCTCCTGGGGAGGCAGACTCACCTGCAAAGGCCCGCAAATGTGTGCGGCAATGGGCCACTTTCATCTGAAGCTTTTACTAGATGCATGAAAGCAAGCCAGCCGAAAAGGCCAGTTTACAATGAGCTTCTTCAGACCAGCACGAGCTTCCGCACACAGCCTGCACAGGGGTTTCCCTTATCCTAACCCTAACCCTAACCTGCATAGGGGTTTTCCTAACCCTAATCCTAACCCTAACCTGCACAGGGGTTTCCCTAACCCTAATCCTAACCCTAACCTGCACAGGGGTTTCCCTAACCCTAACCCTAACCTGCACAGGGGTTTCCCTAACCCTAACCCTAACCTGCACATGGGGTTTCCCTAACCCTAACCCTAACCTGCACAGGGGTTTCCCTAACCCTAACCCTAACCTGCACAGGGGTTTCCCTAACCCTAACCTTAACCCTAAAATGTTTTTTAACCCACCAAATAAACGTGTGTCTATTGATTAAGTCATGAACACCCTTTTGTATTACACATGTTTTGAAACAGCCCCCCCCCAGAAAAGACTCAGCACCCCCTATCCATTCATCTCTAACTATGCCCCTGACCCTGCAGTACAACGGGAAGGTAAGAACGTGGTCAATGACCACGTGATTCCAAAGAGTAAAGCGAATGTAAAGCAGCTATAGAAAACCTGAGAAATACGAGTAGCTCTACAATCAATCATCAGTACATTCTGCTCTTCAGTCATCTTCATGTGTCATTACTCACCCATACTTCCTTTAGCATGACATGATATATGTATTTTACTAGATTACACGATCTGCAGGTTCCTGACCAACCTCAGATATTTACATGGCAGATTCTTCAGTCCAGAGGCTGGACAGCTACATCCCTGCCGATCCCTGACGCACGGATCACGTGCTGACACTCAGATCTCCGTAAATGTGGGCAGAGCAAACAAGGAGCAAATGGATTATTAAATAAGGATAAAACGTTGTGTGGGATGTGGGTAAATATGGAGAGTGCAGCTGGCCGGGCCGTGCTGAACGGCTTCCGGAAGGCTCTGGCAAGACAGATGTGCTCTGTGACCGTGAGATGGCCAACATAGTAATGCTGCTTAATGCGTGTGCTGCGATGGGCTGGACCCCTGGGCTTTCTGGGTTCATTACCTGGGTTTGGGTTCAGCGTGGGGCAGCGGGATGTGAGCCTATGGTGGTATTCCGCTCTGACCTACACACACAGAGCGGGTTAGCATGGTGCCTAACGGTAGCAGCCTGTCCTCCTGGGTGCATGGAGATGTCTGTAGAGACTAGTGACCCTTTTACAGTGGCCTGCCTACTGATGTGAGCTAGCTCAAGATAGTGTCAGGCAGCCTTAAGAACTAAGCGCTTGAAAATGCTTCCGAAATGGCCGAAACCTTATTCCCTACAGTCTTCAGTTTGACCTCCTACTGTATCTGTCACTGAAATGTCCTTCGTACTCCGTAAGAATGGAGTTTTTTTTTCTTAAGCAGGAGGACCAGAGGCGCTTCATACCAGTGAAGAGCGTCTTGTTAGCTGGGATACGGGGTGTGAGCGCAAAACAAGAAACGGTCATATTTAGAAATCCATAAAATTCTAAGAGTTCCAGTTTCACCGCGCCACCAAGAAAAGCTTTGGGGGGAGAAGCAAACGCGTTATTAACGCATTTAAAATACAGTGGTGAGCGAGTGCGCTTAGCGTCTTACGGGACTCCGTGGAGCGCGCTGCAGGCGATGCTTTGACGGAGAGCCTCATCTCTTACACCCCGCTGAGCGGCTCTCGGAGACGGGCGGCTTCGGGAAACACGGTGACGGAGCGCGCATCCGATAAACAGCGGGGGAAGGGGGGGTCACAATAAAACACCAGAAAAAGAGATCCCCCCCCACCCCACACACCGGCTCGCTGACTCCCCGAAAAGCATCTTACACGATGCCCTTTTATTTCGTATAATACCACGAAAATTCTTTTGTATATTATCTATTTTAAGAAACATGTTTACATTTTAAAGGCATCAGAAAACTCAAGTAAAATACACATTTATTGATTAAATTATAAACGAATATATAAGAATTATATTATTGCACATACTTATAAACAATACATGTAGGCTATTTCAGATATTAGATGAAAACGTGATACACTCTTTGGATTTTGTCTCCTTTGCATTGAATGGCTACAGTATCGCTCTTTGCCTTTCAGGATGGAGACACGGTGAGTCAGGTGGTTATGGTGTTGAGTCTCTTAAGCGGTTTTAATAGAGTGAATTATCCGGCGGAGACTCGGAAATGCAAAGGAAGGAGCAGGACTTCTCTCTAATATCTAAGCATGCTTAAATGTCCCTGTGGGCTGGAAAGAGATATCAGATGGACACTGTCATTAATTTAGAGGATTTCCAGTAGGTTCACTCTCGAAGGCTTCTCTTTCATTACCCCGGACAATGCCCTTTATGTGGAAGGGAGAATCCATCGGGCTGGCCGTGAACCCGTCAGTAGGGGACAGAGGCGCCGCAGACGGGATGAATTAACCCCAGCGTCCGCAGCGTCGCCTTTGCACATTCCCACAGATCAGATATATTTAGCGCAATTCACACCCGAAGCATGAACACAGACATCACTGGCTCTCATTAAGAATGGTGCTGAACAACGCATACGGCATATTCTCATGCAGAATAACACCGATGAGTACTATATTCAACTGTGTCCAACCCCGAAAACAATAGGGACATTTAGAGAACATCACTGAATGTGACTATTCCGAATGCCTTTTATTATTACTGATGCTGTAATCGGTCGTGTTGTTCCATTCCTTTTCAATACAGGAGGTGTAGCATTGTTCTGTACATGCATGCATTCATCTCTTATGCTAAAAAAGGTCTTATAGCAATCACGCAACATTATCTTGTGGATCAGGGTCACTTATATGATCCCAGTAGAAGATCCCATAGTACAAAGCTTAGTTACTGCGGTCTGAAAGCAAACGGCGGTTCCCTTTGGGCGAGTCAGACTTGTGCGGTACAACTTAAATCCCGAAAATCTGCGCTCTTTACAAACAGGCGTTCAGGGGGAGGGTTTGGGGTTGGGGGGGGCGGGGGGAATGCGTCCTCATTCCTCCGGGTAAATGGTCTGAGTTGCATTATAGACTGCATTAAACTGCAACTATATTCACTCCTGATCCCTTAAGGCAATTCCTCGTTTCTTCTAAATTAAAACTAAATTTCGATTGACATCCAATTGATTAATATTTAAACAGAAAATGTGGATAAATTTACGCAAACGAAATAAGGCAGCTGTTCGCACAACGGTTGCAGCATTGTGAATTTCACTCGAAAAAGCGAAAGACTGTTCATCTCTTATTATAGCTGCACGCCTTCACTCCAGACAGAAATCCGCTGAGCGGCGCCGCAGCCCGGCGAATGACCGAGAAGCACCGCGCGGCGCTGCCACGCGCTCCGGTCTGCTTCCCACCCCCCCATAGGAGCGGACGGGAAAAACGGGCCAGGACAAGCGATCAAGTGCAAAGTGCGTGTAAAAACACACTCGGGTAAGACGAACCGACCTGCAGTTGGACACAAACTCGGCCAAAAGAGGAAAATAGTAGGCCAAGATGTACCTTCTAGAACTTTTTAATCATCCTTGCTAGTATCAATATATATATTTTTTATAATAACAGTGATTTTTTTATTGGTCACTACTCTTTCTGTGCTCCTGTAAGTTCGGCCTGTATGACATTTAAAGCCAAATTCTGCCATGTCATGATGACTTAGTAGTACTTATGAACAGTCTAGGTAAACACAGAACGCTGTTCAATCTAGGAAACATATCTTGAAGAGAAATAAAATGGTTCATGTTCAAAATCGTAGTTAATTTACACTAAACAGATAGTTAAAGTGGTAATTATGATTATAATTCATAATCCAGGCCCCTGGAATGTGGATTTGAAGGTTCGTTCACCAGTTCTATTTGAAACAGAGTTTTTTAGCTATCAAAGCCCAAGAGCAATGGGTGGGATTTACTGCTAATCAGCTGAAGTCCAACACCCTGATGGTTATAGGTTTGAATCCCATGACTGGGTGAAGTCTCGAAGAAGGCAGGCTTTGTCGGCTTTGTCCCGTGTGGTGGGGAAAGACAACATACAGTAGGGCTGGGGAGCAGTGCCCACCCCCCACGATGTCGGCAAGAAGCACCTCACCCCATCTGCTGAGGAATTAGGAACGGGTCACAATCTGAGTGCTGGGATATGGCGAGGCTGGCTTGGTCCCGCCAGCCGAATCCTGTGTGGGCCCAAGACAGATGGGAGATGCTGAAAGAGGCTCGCAGACTGCCTGGTGGAAACACTACACACACACACAGCAGGTTGAAGCGCTTTCAAAGGCGGCTCGCAAAGAAACAGACTGTTTAGTCAAACTGGACACTCAACACCATATTGTCCTGCTCCCCCCCCTGAGTGTGGAGCACTGAGGCACCCAAAGGGAGGCACAGAACGGTCTTCATTATAGAAGGTGCGCATGTGGGAATGTGGCGCTCTTGGGACAGCCCGGGTCCTTCATCAGGAGTGACATGTTCACCCCCTCCTCTGCCATCTCTCTCGTCGGCGTTTCGGAACGATGGCGGACTGCAGACACACATCTAGTAAGACTCCGATCCAGAGCATTTGCGGTGGAAACAGAAATTCAGATTCCATGTAGTTAATCTGTGGCTGGGGTAATAGTAAGTAAACATTAAGTGTAGAGGGGTAAGCGTGTGTTTTTTTCTATTATCCTGCTCTTATTTCCTCTGTAAACAGCATCCAGTCACTGAACATTATCCACCTGCACTCAACATAGCAGACCTGTGGATGATTAGCATAGGAACGGTGTTATGACTGTGCTACGGATATGTAACATTCAGGGCTGTAGTGTTCAGATTAATATGATGCATAGCAGGCGATCTGCAAATCCATATAGGCGCACACTCAGAGAGGGCAAAGACAGGCTGGGGAACCACAGCCTAAAACACCATGTTTCTTAATGCATCCATCCATCCATCCATCCATCTTCGAAATGCTTAACAGATTAACATAACTGTTTGTTTGACTCCCCTTTGGTGAGTGTCAGTCCTGACTCTCACCAGCACGCTGTGACTCTAGTGACAAAGCAATTCAATTCAATTCATTTTTATATAGCGCCTTTCACAACAGAGACGCCCCAAGGCACTTTACATAGGTGTGTTGTGTTACATTACACCATTAAGACAGAATAGTACAAAGCAGAGTTCAGTCAAAATAACGAGTCAGAGACACATCTTAAAAGTCGTGGATTAATCAGGTGTGAGCAGGGGAGCATCGCAGAAGCGGAACTGGCTCTTAATGAAACAGCAGCACACCCTGGGCCAGCAGGACAGGAAGTCCTCTGCCCCCCCCCCCCCCCCCCCATCTGCATGGTGGTTCCACTCTCCGACTGCCTGTGCTTCCGTACTCTTGCTCAGCGCACATACCTCCACATCATCTCCCATTCAATGAAGCCTCCGTAAGCGAATTTACTGCCCTCTGGCCTCAAAGAGACCAATAGCCAAGAAATCCTGACAGTGGGCAGCTATTTTTTCCATTTATTTATTTATTAGCTTTGAAACTGTTATCATTCCAGTATTGCTTCCAAACAAATATAAGCTCCACTACCTGATATTACATGTCCTTCATAAACCTATAATCTCTAATGTAAAAATCTGAAATGAAGAACCCATGAAGAATTAATGCTGCTCTGTTGTTTCAGACCAGCATGACAAATAACTGATTCTCGGGTTTTCCGCAGTCATGATCTGTGTGCGCTCGCACATTCTTCACCCTCCAAAGTGGTATCATTAATCCTTCTCAGATGTTCCTGATAGAGACCCCAGAAAATAAAGAACGCAGTAACTTCTAAATAAAAACACGTAGCCGAGGCAAAATCGGCTGCCATGTTTCATTTGATGGCGCTTAATCTGTTCCAGGATTAACCCGGAAATCAAAGTCATACGAGCAAATCCAGGCATCGTACTGCTGTCAAACGCAGATGAAATAGACACAGAAGTTTGTTGTGGCTTTTTCCAGGTTCTCGGGCTGCATTGGACCTGTCTGAGGTGTCTCACGCAGAACTAAGGTGTTTACACCTGGAACTAAAGTGTTTACATCAGTGGATTGGGATTTATCAGCTCTGCATGCATGATCTTTCCTCAGTAACCGCCTGGAAAGTTTCACAGGGAGAAACGCCCCTCATCTTCGGCAACTGGTGAAAAAAGAACAGATTAATACAGCAGATTTTTGGTGATATTTTAATGCTTGGTGTTCAAAGGGGCGCTCGCTGCTTAAAACAAAGGCCATTTTCTCGGTAAGTGCATGTGAATTGCTGGCTATTGTCGGCGCGCTGTGAAAAGCTGAGAGGCAAGTGGTGGTCAAGTGTGGCTCCCGCCCCCCCCCCCCCACGCAATGAGGCTGAGTCAGCCTCGCTGGAGTTCTACCTCTACACTGTTCTCAAGGACAAACAGAACAAAGTTTACCCTTTTTCAAGGGGAAAAAAACACAGAAAGATGTTTTTAATATATACAGAAAATGAATGTTAAATTTCTGCCTTCAGGATGTGACCCTGATCCATTCCGTGTCTGAGGCCTGAATGCACGCGTGTCCTTGTAACGTGTGCGCTGATGATGTCATCACTAGGCTGTTTTCACCTCACAGAACATACTCTATCCTTGGCTAATACTGTATGTGTTGGTCTTAGATAGGTCTTGAAGGGGCTGTGTGGTCTTCAGTCTCTGAACCGAGTAAAATGCAGAAATCTGATTAGCTTCCCTATACAAGGTACTATCTTTCACTTGAATGTCTCAGAAAAATCTGGCACAGATACAGATTGTGATTTGGAAGACGAGAAGGTCGGATATAGGTTAAGGACAGCCTGATACCCCACCATGGCTTTAAATTCCCCTTTTCCCTTTTAAGGATTTTACAAGCTATAGAGCCTCCAACATCGATCTGTCTTCTGTACTCACCTGGGAAGCGATGGTGGATAGGGCCACCCCTCCTCGGATGCTGGAACACTCTGGAAGCTGCTGATATGTCCTCCTCAGCATCAATGATTAACGCTTCTCTATGCGTTTACTGCACACAATCTATTCCCAAACTCTGCTGGGACTGTCATTTGCAAATGTAACATCGGACACACATTAACACAGACAGACACATGTACTGTAAAACCTTGGATTGCGAGGATAATTAGTTCCGGAAACACACTTGTAATATCAAAGCGAATTTTCCCATTAGAAATAAAGGAAACTCAGATGATTCTTTCCACAACCAAAAAATATTCATATAAAATGATTCATACAAAATATAAAGTAAACATACATAAAACAAATTAACCTGCACTTTACCTTTAAAAAGAATCGTGGATGGTGTGAGGGACATGGGAGAGAGGAGAATAGGAGAGTTATTTTATAGGACAACTTTCACTATAACTAACGGAATCACTTCTATCTGTTGGCTCACTGGAATCTTTTTCTTTTTGTGCGACTTTAACAAGGAACCTATCCAATGACAGCCGCTTTTGCCTCCTTTTTGATTTTGCGGAAATGTGGACATTGCATTGTCGTTAAACAGATTCATCGCTCGCACTGCTACGCCCTTATTTGGGTGGTGCTTTTCTACTAAATTTTGATTATATGAGTGAGGCATGCTGACTGAAACCAAGCATGGGAAACGATTATCCACAATCCCGCAGCGAGAGAGAGAGAGAGAAGAACCATTGGCTCAGTTGTGATTATGTGACACTAGGCAGACAAAACGTATACGTAATACTCGTATTGCAAGACCTCGCTTGTTTATCAAGTTAAAATTTATTAAAAAATCTTTGCTCGTCTTGGAAAACACTTGCAAATCAAGTTACTCGCAATCTGAGGTTTGACTGTACTTTCAAGCAGTGTGAAACATTCAAAAGTAAACAGAAAGTTATTCAATTTTGTTCAACTTATAGAGTTGGAGTTTTAGAGGGGGAAGCTTGCAGATAGATGTTTTGTAGTCAGGGTGGCTTTGAAGAGGCCGTGCAAAAGGCTACCCTGCCGAACTTTTATCAAACAAACACGTACGGCATGCTGATAGCATTACAGGCTAGCTGCACAGCTTATCGATTACACCGTGAGCCCTCGGAGGCCTCAGGCGTGCTCTGGCCTGTTATTATGGTGTGCTGGGGAGCTGCATACAGACCAGAGGCCCTGGGAGATAGATCTGCATTTATCTGCTCTTTCTGTGAGTTGTTTTTACTCTGACCTCGTGCTGTATTTGTAGCTCAATCGATTCTTTATATGTTTGTATTATCATGTCTGCATGTCAAAGAGCAACTCAGTGCACCTTAGCATTTTGGTGTTAACGCTATGTGATAGCTTAGTTAGTTAGTTATTCTGTCTGTCCCGCTAATGTGTGAGACTCCGGTCCACGGTGCTAGTGAGAGAGAGTAAGGCCCTCAGCCATGTCCACATTCTGTAGGGGAGTGTGATTGTTTTGGGTTCCCTCTGGCTGGGATGCTCCTTGTCCTCTATGGCACCTTCTGAAGCATGAAAAGCAAGACGTTTGGTCTGGAGGCCTCCTCTCCTCTCCTCTCCTCTCCTCTCCTCTCCTCTCCTCTCCTCTCCTCATCTGTCCCATGAAAGTGACTCTCTCCTTTTCACTAAGTGCCCCCTTCAGTAGCCAGGTAAAAAATGATTATCAGCCTCAGCTTCATCAAATGAGACAGAAGTAGTAGGGGGGGGAAGTCACAGCGGGGGTAGGGAAGGTCTTCTAGGGGGTAGACTGGGGATGGGAGTGGGTGGAGCTTGTGCTGCCGCACACATGGGAAAACTTTATATACACCACCTGACCCCACCTTTTTGTCAGCATGTGTTAATGAGAACTTTGTAGCGATGGTACAACACAGTGGGGGGGGGGGGGGGGCGGACCAACACACAAAGAGATGGGGGCCGGCCCAGAAGTGGTGGGTGCGCTCGCAGTCACTCAATAGGGATCAGAGAGCTCTTGGGGCTCCAAAGTCCATGGGCACTGGTGCTCCTGTTTGTTGATGCCTTTGCATCCCTTTTGAGGGTAAGCGAATGGGCGGGGCGCCCCCTAGCTGCAGGGAGGATTCATTTCAGGGACCTCATCTGGGGACCCAACTCCCCCGTGTGGTATTGGGAAGCAGCTGCCAGCTGAGCTATTTCAGAAGAAAACTCCTGAGAAGGCGTCAGCAGATGCTGAAAGTCTCAGCCAGGCAGCAGTGTGTGGGTGCTGGGCTGTGTACAGCACCCTTCAGATGTTTCTAGAAAGGGAGAGGGGCTGAGTGAAATGAACAGCCTTGTAAGATCTGCCTTCCAAGGCCTTTCCCTGGTTGGGAAGCTGATTCAGACATAACAACTACTCTGGAGGGCCAAGACTTTTGAGTTGTGCTGCTATGTTCAACCCACCCCCCCCCCCCCAACTCTGTAAACAGCAAATCTACAGTGAAAAAAAAAATATACACAAATACAAATCAACAAATGTCCAACATCCCAAAGCTGGAGACCCGGAGCTTTGTTTATTAGCAATCGATACGTGTTTACAGAGAAATGGTAGGCCTCCTTTGAGGTGAACTCGAAAGGTCCCGGCCACGCACCTTGAGCGGGACGAGCGGCGCCTACAGACGAAAGCGGATTGAGCTGCGCCGGCGCATGCCAACCAGCGGGGGGGGCAAAAGAACAAAGCCTCTGATCGATTAGCCTCCAGGCGTACGGGTCTACTGGGCTTCCCACTGACCAGCGGTATCGATCCGGGCCCCCTTCTTTACAGTTACCTCGCTGATGAAGCCTAACAGGGTATGGGGGCAGAGGAGGGGGCGTGTAGCCAAACGTCAAAAAAAAAAAAAAAAAAAATGAAAGAATCCTGTGTAGGATCATACAGGTCCCATTGGCTTGGAGAACATCTCGTACATTTTTATCCTGTGGCTGTAGGTGTTTATATATTTATTTAGGATAAGCCAGGCTCCTCGCTGGGATCAAAGCGCTCAGCGAGAGGGAAACTCGTTAAGAGGTACATGTGCTTTTCCTTCCGAAACCTTTAGGTCTCGTACCCATTAATGATCGTCTATGACGCCAGTGATAGAGGCCGTATTCAGCACTGGGACTATCAGGCTTCCGTGGAAACTCAGTGTATGATGAAGATCTTTCCGAGCCTGGTGCATCTCGGCCCGGCACACTGCCGCATCCCCCCACTGGGATCCACGTTCGGCGCTTTCTTACTTATCGACCATCAGCTGCGTGGTGAACCATGGACGGGAGGGGGGAGGGGGGAGGGCACATCACACAAACTTTATGGAAACCCACGTCGCTACGGAGACCGCCGCTCCGATCGGTAGCTCCGAAAGTTTCGCAGTGATGCAGATGGGAGCTTCACCGTCCCGAATTCCGTCTGATGCCCCCCCCTTAGAGCCGCGCTGAAGGTGGGCGTGCGACCCGCGCACTGTCAATCAGCACAGATATGTATCTGCGTCAGGACACCAGCGCTGAGGAGGGTAGGTGGAGGGGGAGGTGCTCTCGCATTTTTAATTACGAGTGGAAGAGTCTTTTTGGGGTTTTGTCTGAGCGGGGGAGGGGAGGGACGCACTGCAGCTTAGTCAGACTTGTGAGGGGGCTGCATCCCAGTGAGACAGGAAGTGGCCTTTTCCCGGCGCCGGGGAATCAGCTGCCGATCTGTCGCTCCGCTTTCCTTGATGAGCTTCGCCGCAGCTCCATCAGCTGCCTGGAGCTCCTCTCCTCAGACAAGTCGCCATGATGCTGCAGTTAGCCGCTTAATTTCGAGTCTTCCTCCCTAAGAAGGACAGCCTGATACCCACCGTGGCTTTAAATTCCCCTTTTAAGGAATTTTGCAAGCTATAGAGCCTCCAGCATCCATCTGTCTTCTGTACTCACCTGGGAGGCGATGGTGGACAGGGCCACCCCTCCTCGGACACTGGAACACTCCGGAAGCCGCTGACATCCCCCTCCTCAGCAACTGATCTATAAATGATTAACGCTTCTCTATGCACACGATCTTTTCCCAAACTCTGCTGGAAATTCGCCTTCGTCAAAGTCTAGGTGGAGTCCAACTCTGGGTTTCAGCGATGGTGTAGGAACGACCGCTAACGACTTCATTCTTTAGATGTATCACCATTCAGATAACCCTTTAAACCCGCTATACATCTGACCTTCAGTTGTTCATATTAAAATAATATTTTTTAGTGCATGACTGTGTGACTCAGGAAACAGGCCTGTGATTATCCAGTCATGTTTTGGAGGGTGATGTTCTTCCTCAGCTATCCATCACTTGGCGTTAGCTCAGATGTAACCCGCTTCACAGTTTCATGCCATTCCGCTTGAAGCCCACTGACAGAAATTTCAAAATGACGTGCAGCTACAGCCAGGACGGTGGCATGTGAATTGCGGGAGGTGCACCGCAGAGATAAAAGGCTCCCTGCCAGAACCCACGCATGGCTCCTCTAAATAAATAATGGTGTGTTTTGTCGATGCGTTGGGCTGACGCCTCTGAAAGCTCACATTCGGATTCAGCTGAGGTTTGAAGGCTCTGTTCAGCCCCCCCAGTGGCTTAGGCGAGGGACAGGTAGACAGCAGTACTGGGGATTCCAGGACGGCAGTGTGACCTCTGACCTGCTCTTACATTCCTACATTTCTGTGGGATGTTGTAAACGTCAGTGACTGCTGTTTATTGAAAAATGTCCTGATATTTAATGATCGACAAGTGCGTCATTATACCTGTATGTGTTTCCTAAAGCATAGAGCAAAATATTTTCCATGAAAATGTGCCTTCCCTTTGCTAACTGACCTTAACCATCTTTTAAGCTTTAATGCGTTCAGCGTGAGATCATGCTTTCATCACACAGCTAACGGTAATTAAACAATTAAAGGGCCAGCACCGTGCTGAGTAAAAACACCTCCCCGTCATCGCTGTTTGAATCTTCATGACCAATGACTTCTCATCCTTCGTTAGTCACGGTTAACTACGACCAAAAGCTGCTAATTGCTGCATCTATCAGTATTAGACTGGATCCAGTGACACATCGCTTCTTCCCCGGCTTCCCGAGGACCCGGCCTCTCGTCTCTCCTCATATCCGTGGTAAACAGCTGCCAGCTGGGAATTTAAATGCGGACCGGCTGTGAATCTAGGTCACTAAGGTCCCCTCCCATCTCAGCCCGTCTGTAAGGTGATACAGCGCACTGCGCTCTCACTTGCTCTCGTGTATCTGCTGATTGCCTCAGACTTTAAAATGATTAAACATTTACATCTCCTGCTAATATTGTCCAAGAAATATGTGACCCATCACCACGAAATGAGTCTTATGGGTGTATTTCTACCAGTGCGACTTAAGACTCATTTCGTGGTGAGGGGTCACATATGGTTCCTAGCAGTGAATACGGAACATAGGAATATGGTTCCTAGAACTGAAAATAGAGCATAGAAATGTGGCTCCTAGATCTGAATATAGAATATTTTAAAATAGCTCCTACCATTTATATAGAACATAGTAATATGCTGAGTATTCGATGGCTAATAATATATTTTACGTAGCACATCTGAGAACATCGATGGGACTTTCTGTCAGGTTTCTGCAGACCCCTGGTTGAAAACCTTTGGTTTAAGTGGTTAACATGGCACAAAGGTTGGCAACCCAGAGAGGGAGGCAGTGCGAGCCTCTGTTTCACCTGTGATCTCTGTGTGTGGCAGCGGGTACTGTGTGGGCTCCCAGTCGGACAGCTGCTGCCGGTGAGAGGATCATCGGCCCCCCAGCTGTGCGGAATGGTTCTGCCTGCGGAGCCAGAAGATTGGCACAGGGAGCCCTGGAGGAGACCATACCGTGTCACTGGAGGGGTGCTCTTTTACACAGCCAGGCCAAGTGCCCTCTTAAAGTCACCGCATAAATAGAGCACCGTTCCCTGCCATCCCCACCCGGGCCACCCGCCACGTTCCCGGTGTGACGCGGTGTACATCCGCTGCACAGATGGCTGCAGCCTTCAGCCAGGAGCTCCTCATGCTTCACTTCCTGTTCAGCTTGTCGCGTGCAGGTTCTCCCGTGGTGGCCATCGTGGTGTGTAAACACTCACAAGCCTCTCCATGCACTTCCCATCCAGTCTCTCTCTCATTTGGGCTCTTAGGTGATCAGTGACACGCCCTTGAACGTTAGCATTAATGCTAACGGCACTGCTATTCCCTGAAAGCCAATCCAGCTGGCTCTCCTCTCGCTAAAACGATTCTCTGGCAGGTCCCCCCCACACTTCCACGCTTCCACGGCCCCCTGCCTGGTATTTATCTTCCTCATAACTGGTTCAGCACCTCCCACCAGGTCAGCAAAGCACAGGGGTGACCACTGGACCCATCCCAGGGGCTCCCCCTACTGGTTTCTCCTGGCGGGGGCACCCTCGCGGTCAGCTCTGTGTCAGACGAACCGCGGGACCCCGGATGCCGACCTGCGATGCTTCTCACTCACTTTGATTGTGCAGTAGGAACATACCCTCTCTCTCTCTCTCTCTCTCTCACACACACACACTCTGAAATCACACGGACACTCAAAATGACCTGCAGAACATGAAGGCAAGATGAAGAATCCAGCTTCCAGCATCACCTCATAGGAGAAGCTACAATTATAACCAATAATTCTCTAACAGAATAAGCGAAAAACCAAAAGTAACATGTATAGCTGTCTGTAAGTGATGGTGATGCAGCTGGCAGTTCACCACACGGGTCAGGCTCCGATCCCGCAGGTGTTGGGGCCGGTAAGATGACCCCGCTCTCGTACACAGACCAGTAGAGAGTGTGCAGAAGCTGGTAGGTGACTTATATTCCTGGAGATTCACATCTTCTGATGTGCAGGGTGCTGCTCTCTGAGGGAGGGGGGCATGTTCCCTGTGTCCCGTGTCAGAAGAGGCTCTTTGTGCTGCTTTCCTGACAGCCTGGGCTGCCTCTCCACCCACCCTGGCCTGCAGCCTGCTCCCCTGCGCAACCCTGAGACCAGCACGGCACCACGTTCCCAACCTCGCCCTGAGGTCGAGACCAGAGAAACACAGAAACTACTGCCCCCCGAAGGCAGCTGACGTGAACTGCAACATAGAGACATCGCCAAAACCTGCTGCCATGATTCTGAAGTGAGTAACTGATAGTAAAATCTCCCTGCGCCCATCTGGTCCGCAGACCCGGCCCGTGTGACCAACAGCCTACTGGCCTGTGCTAGTTATAGCCGGTACTATCCGGTAATGACATTTTCGGAGCACTCCTGCTCCTTCTCTTTCCTTGGACGGTTCCTTGTGGCTTTTCTTGTTATTATCTCATGCTTCTTTCCTATCCACTTTTCAATTAAGCCGCCACACATCACAGCAAGCCGGCAAACTGAATTCCTGAGACCCTCGCGGAGGAATCCCCGATTAACATGTAATAACAGACAAATTAGGGAGTGGAGCCGGGGGCACTGCCTTTAACGAGCCGCTCACCGCCTCTCTCGCCCCCGCTAATAAATCTTACCCTGACCCCACTGCATCGGAAATTCTGTTTCCGGCAGGTTTCTGCCAAAAACCATGTTAGCGCACCTCAATTATTGCCGGAATGAGCTCCGGAATGTATCCACCACGCTCTGGGACAGGCCTGGGATGTCCTGGGCCATCCATCTGCCTGGGATGGGGCCTGAACGCAAGGTGAGGCATCACTACCGCGCAGCTGATTTATTGGAGCGGTGGGTGCGTTCGCTCTGTGGGGGCAGGAGACGGAGTGGTAATTAGAGGCTGGAGGTTCACCCCCCACCTCCAGAGGGCTCTATCAGGTCCACCCCCACCCCATCCACCCTCTGTCCCCGGGGGTCTTATGAAAAAGCCAGACGTCTTCTCGTAGATGTCTGTGCGTCCCACTGCAGTCACACTGAAACACCACCATTAATAATCGCACACCTCGGCAATCTGTAATTATTTAACAAACATCACAATGATGAGTACGATAAACATAGGAATTGTCATTTTAATGAGGAGGGAGATGCACAGAGAGAGCCCTTCAAAATGAAAATAAATAGATAGAGAGATGAATATCAGACACATAAAAGCAGCTTGTGAGCGACGTGCAAGGCTTGCCAGGAAGCCATGACAATCATCTCAGTGCCTCTGGACACACAACTGAGATGGAAAAGCCACCAAAGCCACAGGAAGAGGAAGAGGAGGACGGGAAAGGCGGAGACCCGCCTTCCAGGCTGAGCGCGGCGTGCCTGGCCGGGCCGGCTGGCCCCCCGCATCTGCGGCTCACCACCTTAACAAGCCGCGGGCCAAACAAATCACTTGTGATTATGGGATTGTCAGGATTTTAATAGCTGCTATGTGTCTTCCTCAGACGCTGATTTATTTCCAGGTGTCGAGGTTTCCCAGCCGCCCCGGGCCCCCGCGCTCGGTAATTGGTCAGCCGAGGATGGCAGCGCGTCCCGGCGTGAGAGAGTGCGTTTGTTTTCACGCACTTTGGGGGTAGCCCAGGGAAGTTGGGAGGCGGCACTTACGAGCAGCTGGAGTGCTGCGAGTGGGCCGTAAAATGCGGCGGCACCTATGAAGTGCAGCGCGTGCGGCTTATGTGGGGGAAGCGATGGCGCTCTACCTGGACATGTGGAGGGCTAATTAGCAAGGCCGCAGCGGGACCTGGGCTGACCCAAGGCTGGGGGGGTGGCTCATTAAGGGGGGAGCCAGACGTACGCAGCGTTTTGAAGGCGGGCACATGAGGCCGAGATGTGTGATAAACTTTACACAGCTGTAAAAGGTTACAGCCCAGCTTCTCCATCTGTGACTGTGGTGAGGAGAGATTTTCTGTGATCCTGCCCTGGAGGGATCATCTGTGATCAAGGAGAGGAGGGATCGTTTGTGATCACTGTGCAGAGAATCATCTGTGATCTTGTCAATGAGAGATTTTCTGTGATTGCAATGAGGAGCGATTGTCTGTGATCAAAATGACGAATGATTGTCTCTGATTTAGACAATCTCTGATTGTCTGTGATCACTGTGAGTAGCATCGTCTGTGATCACGGCAATGGGGAACTGTCTGATTACGAAGAGGATAGATTGTATGTGATTCCAGCAACGAGGGATTGTCTGTAATTGAAACAAGGAGGGATCATCTGTGATCACGGTCTGCAGGGACCACCCATGATTATGGAGAGGAGAGATAAGCTGTGATTCTGGTGAGGAAGGATCATCTGTGATCGCTGTGAGGAGGAACTGTCTGATCACAGAGAGGAGGGATTGTATGTGATCACAGTGAGTTGAGATCATCTGTGATTGCGATGAGGGGGGACTGTCTGTGATCGTGAGAAAATGACTATAGTGTGAATCTGTGTGTCACTCTTAAATACAAATGTAATAATGTAACAGGCAAAAATGGAAATAATAATAGTCATGAACTTAATCATTATAATAAGTCAATTATGAGCGCTAATGATTAATGACCACTGATAACTGATTGAAGATTAATTGCTTAATGTGGCCACTCACTGGCCAGCAGCATTCTATGGCTCTAATCCCCCCCCCCCTCACCCCCCCAGGCGGAAAAGCTATGGGATCCAAAACAGAACAATCAAACCCCTGACCCCTCAGACCCGGTGGCTGTGGATCCCTTGCTGTTCTTGCTGGGGGTGGAGGGCGGTGATTCGTTTAGCAACAAAAACAATGCTAAGCGCTAACTGCTAACAGGCCAAGTGAGCTGCCATTGGTGCTTTCCTGGGTATAGACCTGCTCGTCCTATGAGCTGCGTTTGCTCCTTCTCCCCTTACCTCTTGCATACGACTGGGCCTATTTTGAGGCCCTCTGTCTCCTCGGATTAAAAGCGGACCTTTACGTAGCCGTACAAACTTAATGAAGGAGGGAAGAGGCATGGCAGCATTTGTAAAATAACATGAAATATTGTGACATTCGTCTTTTTCACACGAAGTGTTAAATGTCTCATTACCATCAGAGGAACTCGGAGCTCTGTCTGTGAGCGCCACTCCTGGCCCACCATGAGCTTTCATGGAGTTTCCAGGCTGCTTTGACCTTTATAAAATGAGAATCCTCCAAGCATCCTTGGGGGTCAAAGGTAGCTTTCTCTATTTAAGGAGCTCATTCATCAGATGGCTGCCTGCTCTGTCAGACGGGGCTGATGCATTATGGGAAGGATGCTGTTCTGGTAGCTCTCTCTGGTTGGCTGTTGTCTGTCACTAGAACAACATCATCAATATCCACACACGTCTTTTAACACCGTCTGCACACACACCCACCCACACACACGTATCTACAGCCTGATGCCTACCTACACACACATTCACACACACTGGCACACACTGATCACGGCTGATCAATGGAGACGCAGTAGGACAGACACTGCAATGCTGACCTTTCATCTTCCTTTAGCTAGTATAATCTCCCGCATATTTTTTTTTTCCCATGTGGTGGTTTAAGTCACAAATTTTACAATAAACCCAAAATAAAATTATCACACCTATCTGATTCGCTTCCCTACCCCATAAAACCAGACAAACTTTAACCAGCATTATGTTACTGCATTGTGCATGGGCTCGTGTTTCCCACATGCAGTAAACGGCGTGTCGAGTTTGCCTGGCTGTGACTGAAGGCTTTCAGGGATTTCCTACAAATGAGCGCCCGCCCTCAGCCCACAGCTTTCCGCCTGACGGCTTCTCTCTGGCAGAGGCCTCCCGGTGCGTGTGCAGAAACCGGAGAAGCGGACCGTCACAACACGCCTTGCGATGGACTCGCCACTGGACAAAGAAGGTGTTGACGTTTTAATAAAATGAGGAGCACTGTGTTTTAAAGGAAGTAAAGCGGTTTGAGATTTGTAAATACAGACGGGATAGATGGGGCGCAGTGACGGGGGTGTGTGAGAGGCTGTCTGCCATCAAACCCAACTTTCGCTTTTGTTGAGTAGTGCACGTACCCTTGTATCTCTGTCCCGATGTGTGTACAAGCACACCTGTGTTTTCACGTGTCACTGGGTCCCTGTGCAGTACAGTGTGTGCCTGTCCTCCATATAATTGTGTGTTTTTGCTGTTTTATTGTACGCAAATGAAAAATGTACTTTTTTTTTCCAGACCTGCATCTGTTTCCCGACTAATTGCGGGCATATTTACCGTAGGACTTAAAAATAAATAATCACAGCATATTACTGACTTAATTGGCACAATTTGGCATCGTCGATAAGTGGTGGGACGTTCTGGCATCTCTGAGGGGGCCAGGGACATCCTCTGCACCCCAGTTGGATGAAATACAGAACAATTAAACGCACATTGTTTTAAACTAAATTCCCCACTGTGCCTCTCTAAAGGAGCCGTTCGACAATGACATAATTGGTGTTTCTCGTTCCTTAACTGTAACGAAGAAGGAGATCGGCCTGAAGTAACTGAAATCATCACTAATTACAATATCATTGTATATAATTACAAAAGATTTTGATTGTCTCTTAATTTGTATTTGTTTCAGAGAAGAGGAAAGACAATTATGGTAACACATATTGCAGCATCCGTTGGTCCGGACGATGCGCTAAACACATGTTATATTCATAAATGGACTTTAAAAAGCTAAACTAACCATATCATTGGCATTGCAATTTTAGTTTCATTTTTTTTTCAGGAGTTTTGTATAACAAAAATCAGCACATATGTCATCACTTTTGTAGTACAAAAAGCAGGAGGAATAATCACACAAATGAACAAAAGCAGGCGTTACCAAGAATTCCAAAGAGGAAGACTTCATCTGGGACAAAATTGCTGCATACTACAGGGAGACCAACTGCCCCATTGTGAGCAGACATCAAGCCTTGTGTTACTCTTGTGTTACTCTTACCCTACAGCCACGATTCATTTCATCAGTCCAGAGTAATATATGTGAACATACACGTGTTAAATAAATAATACCCAGTGTTGTTCCATTACAAATGCCTGTGCAGGGGAGCAAATGAGAAAGGGCTCTTAACGAGGAGAGGGAGCGAGCATGGCGCTTGTGGTTTGAGATCAGAACCTCAGAAGACTCTCAGAGAGGGCTTTATTGGACGTGAGGGGGCAGAGAGAGCGGCCCACTCATCGATCCGGGTCACCCCGTGCACTCTCTCCAAGTTTCCAAGAGTAAATATTCAGCTTTGAAGTGGGGGCACCCCGGAGCGCTGCCCAACTCTGGCTGCGGGTTCCAGCATGGAGCCGTCATTACGGGAACAATCGATGAGGAGCAGGAAGATGTTCGGACACCGTCCAGGTCCTTCAGGTCCTGCTGATGGACCACCTTGCTCAGGTCAGCCGGCTTTGGGCAGACGAGGAATCGTGGAAGATACCAGCGAAGGATGCAGAGATATAATCAGTGCAGTGACTGCACTGGGGAAGGGCTTTGGCCTGCAGATAACAGTTATGAGGAAAACAGTAGAAATCAGATGACAGAAGAATATGTGTAAGGAGGCAGTATGCTGGTACTAGGAGGCAAATTAATGCTGCAGTCTCTTTGGCTGTTTGTCACTGTTTGGCTGTACACAGCTTCCTGTGACACTCACTAGAGCTAGTGAACTGCAAGTGGATGGATGGATGAGGATGGATGGATGGTAGATGGATGAGTAGGTGGAGGAGTGCATATATGTTGGATAGATGGCTATGGATGTATGATGAATGGATGATAGAAGTTAGATGGATGTATCACTGGATGGATAGACGGATAAATGGATGGAAGATTGATAGATGGATGGATGAACCGACAATATATTAAAAAAATTGCCAAATACAAATCTGCGCAACAGTCTGGATTTCGAAGTATGGCTTTCATCCGCGACGTAAAACCATTCCGCTGCTTCTAAAGGAATGCGTTTCTATGGGGTAGGTTTGGGAAGCATCCCCATACAACTGCAGCTGAAAGAGCAGGACAGAGGGAAAGGTCAGGAAGAGAAGCAGGCGGGCAGCTCAGCGAAGGCTGAGAGACACCGCGTGTTAATGTGGATAACCTGTAATTAGAGATGGAGAATGCAGCGTGTAATGCAGTTTCCCAAGGAGGAAGAGCGTGATCGGATGTACGGGAAGAAGCTCTCAGAAACGCCAGGGGCTCCGATGAGCTGCAGCAGGTTAATGGGGTTAATGGACGGCCAGGGCGTGTAAGCGGCATGCGAGTTCTGCCTGGAGAGCGCCCTGCGTCAGCACCCAGGCTCGGCACGGTCCCGGACTGGCACCGGCACAAACTCGCAACCACACGCTGCCTCTCCGCCTCTGCACGGACCTGGTAAACATGTCACAGATACAGGTTACTGGACTCTTTTCTGTCGAATCTTGCTTTTCGTACATTTCTAACATCTGATTTATATATCGGTGGCACACACCGATGTTAAAGAACATCCTCAGTAGCGAGCGTGACACAGTGCCCTGGGCAAAGGGGCTTAGAGGCACGTGTGGTGCCGGGTCAGGATGGATCGGCAGGGCCTTCAAACTGGCCCCCTTTGGGGTACCCTGCAGGGGGGGCGCTGAGCTCCATTTCTGGCTGGGAAGCCTTCCCATTCTGTTCCGGCATGGCCCCGAAGGGGTTGGGGGGGGGACAGGCTTGGGCGTCACACACTGCCACAGTGCCCCCCCCCCCAGCCATGCATTTGCGGTGTTTTTAAAGTGCCTCGCATTTGTGCTGAAGGCACAGCTCTTAACTTGCGGTTAGGAAGATCTTAAAAAGCTTTACGAGCAGGGAGGGTCATGTGATCAAGGGGTGACGGGGGGTGGGCAGCGGCGCGGCCACTCGGTGCAGGAGGGTCATGTGATCGTGGGGATGACGGGGGGTGGGCAGGGGGGTGACCACCTGGTGTGGGAAGGTCATGTGATCACAGGGGCAACGCGGAAGGAGCATTGAGCCTGTAGCTGTAGTAGAGCGATACCCTCCCAGCTCCTGCAGCTTTATGATGCACAGATAAATGAAATCGCTCCCGAGACGGTGATGCATCACCGGAATAATCATGCTGGAAGGCCGCCAGCCTCCTGTTACCCTCTTTTGTGCTGGTGTCTTTCGAGCTGATGATACTGGCAGCTGCTGCTTGCCAGTGGAGCGTCACTGGATGGCAGTGAGTGTGACAGCAGTGACAGGCCAGGATCTCACGGACATGACAGAAGAGCCAGGGGTGCCCCCCCCAGGAAAGGACCCTTTCTCCTGCTTTCTCTTTCCTAGATGTCTTCTCAGTAGCTGTGTAGTGCATTATGGGTAAAAATGCCAGTCTAGCTGTAATGAATGGTCAGTAAAAACAGCCTGGGGCCTGGGGTGCTTATTTCAGTGCCATACGCACTCTGCCAGGTTAACACAACACCTGCACCGTACCCATGGATACCCAAGGAAACATTTCATGGATGTTTTGAGATTACAATGGGGCATGACGTTCACACAGATGCGTTCCAGCATAACAGAGCGGCAGACCTCAGGCGAGGGAAGGAAGGACTGCAATGAAAGGCTGTTTACATATTTCTCTGGCGATTTTGTGCTAAATATGGCGGTTGGTGTTTCTGTATCAGGGTTGCAGTCAGGACACGAAAAACATTTTTCCATACCTACCAGTGAAGCGTCTCCAAAGGGGGGTGGGAGGGGGGTGGCTGAGGCAGTTTAAGCCTGGAGTAATCTTAAGACAACACTATCGCACCCTTCAGGGGGCTGAGGAACAGCTACTGGGGCGACGAGATGTAGTCCAGTCACTAATCTCCGCTCACGCCGGAGTGCAGCTGATAAGGTTTTCGTTTCTGTACACTTTGAGACTTCTGGAAGCTTCCAACACTTTTATACATCGTTTATGGATTTCTGTGCCAGGGATAAGTATTGTCTGAACTCGTATGGTGAGCTTCGCCGAGAGGAGATGGATTTCCAAGTTGATATTCCGGGCCTGTGATTCTGTCACCTCTCGTTCCCCATTGATGCATTCTTTGTGTGGTCCCCCCCCCCCAGCTGGGAGAGCAGGAAAAGCTGGAATATTCCACTTTGAAAAAGGAGGGGAGGCATCCAACAGGCAGATACGGGTGGAGAAGACGTGGGGGGTGGGGAGATTTGCAGAAAAAAATGAAGCGATGAAGCCATCATTGTAGAGGCCTGCCAGCATGGTGCCACTGGAGGGGTGGGGGGCGGGCGGAGTGAGGATAGAGACGTCAGAGCTGCTCTGATGACCCTGCCAGTGGGAGGAGGGGGGGGGGGAAATCCCAGGGCTGATGAGAGCACTGCCGTGACGGGGAGGACCACCCCCACAGCACAGCCAGGGGGGCCAGACAGCCTGGCAAATCAGAGTAGGGGGAAAAAAAGTCATTTTCCAGAAATTAAAGAAATCTCCATGGAAATTAGCACAGGCCACCGTCATGATGCCCCCCCCTCTCAGCGCGGATAAGGTTGAGATTTGGCTCCTCAGCCCCCCCTCTCTGTCTGAAACCGCCACTTCCCAAAGCCGCCTCTATTCACATCCCCCTATTTAAAACTCCTTACAGCAGAAACCTCAGTGTCTCCCTATCTGTTAGCCCCATTTTTCCTCTTTGATGATGATGATCATGATTGTTACTATTTTGCAGTAACCGTTTATCTTAGAGAGAAAGAGGACCAGGCAGAGCCAGACAGCAAAGCAGGCGCAAGGCGCCACCAAGACCCCGAGGAGACGCAAAGACCCACCCAGCCTGCCGCACCTTCACAAAGACCCCCGATCCAGCAGGTCTTTGCCTTCTGCCCAGTGGACACCTGAAAACTGTCTATCCAAGAGGGGAAAGGACAGGACTCTGGTACTATCAAGGAGGCCACGCTTTCTGTAAATCATGTTCAGTTTAGTCCTTAAAAATATGTCCCTCTATACCATTGTCTGAAGCGTGCAGGACTGAAATGTCATCAATAACCACATCATATGTATTCAAAATCAAATGTGTAATAAATAATTAAATCCCACTGACAGCAGGATATACATACTTAGCACGAGATCTGCCTTTGTTGTTTCGTCAAATTACAAAAGAATAAAGGTATATGTTGATTGTAATCATTTTTTTCTATGATAACAAAGCACAATGAATGTCTTTGAATTTATATCAGTGTATCTGAGAAGGACATTTAATAACAATTAGTCTAATTACAGGGAATAAGCCCAGGTGAAGAGATCAGCGAAGTCCCCCATGTCTGTGTTGCGTTTCTGCATCCGCCGGCATAACCTGGCTACGAATGAATCATGGGATTGTTATGTTCTAATCAGCATTTTCATAATGAATCTGATGAAAGATAACTAGTTTGCTCATTTTAACAGAACACTAAATAGAAACTTGATGAACATAAGAAAAGTTTTGCTTGCTGTAGAGTCGGATAAAGGCTCCTCCTCCGAATCCGCATTAAAGCACAGATCTTCTAAGACGTGGAAAGTGACAGCATTTGCTCAGAGGTCAGCGATGCTCGTCCCTTTCATCTGGGTTCACCAGAGTGTCACCGAGAGACGCTGGCAATTAGGCCGACTCCTAATTATAACAAGTTATTAAAGAGCCAGGTGAACATACCTGCGTGTCCGTGCCCCTGCCCGGTCATGGCCCTGAGCCTCAGCCCCGTGTGACCCATGGAATATGCCAGAAATGTCGCTCCAAAGGCTTTATTCACCTGCATGTTTTTGGTGGCCTGGCCATTCAGCCTTTGACTCCTGAATTCCAGCATTCCCACTGACTCGACAGAGGAATTTCAGCTGTTTAATACCTCGAAAAACTACTGCGCTGTTATTTGTTTTTTCGTTCAGTCGTGAAGGAAAAGAATTAAATATCAACGACAAAGAAAACTATACCTTATTTATCTAACGATGTTTTTTAACGGAACGGAGATCATTTGTAATGTATAGCGTACATGTTTGGGCTCGATGTTTGAAGACAACCGTCGCACATAAACGCATTTCTGTGAAACAGCAATTCCGTCGGCAGTCAGCATGTCGCTTGGCCAGATTCAGCCCAAGGAAGAGTCAAACATTTAAAGCGTCCTCCCGTCCGTTTCCCTAACATGGCGCTGATCATAAAACCGACAGATTTCGACCATATGAAAGGAGGCAGAGAATGCAACACTGTGAACTTGCAGCCCTCGCTTTCCAGCCAAACATTCACTATTGGGAAATCAGCGCTCATGAGCCAGAAAATTCAATTCAGTTCAAACCAGAAGGGATTATTGTCTCAGAGAGATGTGCAACACGACATCTCCAGAATATTAAAGTAACTGGGTCACTTCCAGTTACTTTTTTTTCGACGCTGCGGCTCGTGGCTCTTCGAAAGCTAAATATTTAGACATTAAATTACTTTGCCGCTGTACTCATTAAGACGTAACTTAGTAGTTTCCCAATAAAAACATATATCGTGCACTCAAAACATCAATTAAAGTAAAACAGCAGAGTCATCTTACAGCAGACCTGATAGTTACAGTGGTGAATATTCTTCCCCATAGATTTATAGATTGCTGTTGTATACAACGCTTCCATTAAAAGACAGAATAAGCTACGATTCTTATTATGAGAATGTACACAAGCTCCAAAGCATTAAAATACTAATGTAATACAGTTCATTGCAGCATATAAAATGCTATCACTAACCATAAATTGCCTCGCTAAGTGAGCGCAACACAAAATGAATACACAGTCCTAAATTAATTTAAACATCCATCCGCTTAATTTGCAAATCAATACAAGTGGATGGTATTGTTCGGCATCCGGTTGAAAATGTGATTCTTAGTCCTGAAATAATTATTTTACTGTTAAAATAATTAAAGGGAAACATTGAATATCTTTAGAAGCTCAATTTAATAAAGAGAAAAAGTGAAGAGCATGAAAATTATTTATGGTCATACTCATGTAGTCTATGAGAGAAAATCGATTCCTCTATTATTTCATTATATTATAAAATCATTAGTCGTCGCAGTTTTCATTTGACGTATACAATGCTGTTGATATTATCTGAAGCTACGCCTGTTATTCACCTGTAACTTTATCGCCGTTCTTTATCGCCGTTCTTTATCGCCGTTCTTTATCTCCTAAAAATACATGTTATTTTCATATCTGGAAAAGTTACCTATATTTGCAATAAGTGTTAAATATCTGGCCGAGGAAGAGAAGGGCCGTTTTTTTAATGTTAGGTGGTTGATGCATTTCCTCCTTAATATTTAAAACAACCAACAGATAGTAATGCACAGATACAACTAATTTTGTATCGGTTGACTTTAATTATCATACTAACAAATAAATAAACATTCATACAAGTTTAGATGCGAACATTACTTTAGGTTATATTTTTAAAAGAAGTATAAGCTACTTACAGGATAATCATAACACATTAAATGTGGATATTTTACTATCATACCAGAAAAAGCACGAACTAAAGGTTTTCAAACTAGCAA
Organism: Brienomyrus brachyistius; assembly: GCF_023856365.1. NCBI lineage: Eukaryota > Metazoa > Chordata > Actinopteri > Osteoglossiformes > Mormyridae > Brienomyrus > Brienomyrus brachyistius. The sequence continues at coordinate 4,835,118 of NC_064543.1, read as the reverse complement.
AAATAATAAGAGCTGACCTGCGGACTTTCTTCCATCGTGTAATTTTAAAACCTATAGATAGATGGCAGTGCACTCAAGGTAGATCAAACATTTTACTAATTTATTTAACCTCCCGGGGTTGGTGTTGTGTGACTCAGGTTACAAATTTATCAATCAACTCCATTCAGATTTTTGTTCTAAATCCGTATGACTCGTTTTAAGTGAAACATGTGTAAGTATAGGACATGTGTTTGCTGTTTACACCAGCATTGTAAATTAATTCGTTAAAATGAAAAAATAAAACACTTCTAAGCGCAAGCCCAGAAGAGCAGTTTTGCTAACACGGTGATGTGTTTTAAGCAACATAGAAGTTAAAAAAAATTAAAAATAAAATTTAACTCTAACCTTACCTGATTTCTTTGGGCATATTAGCTGTTACGAAATTATTAAATATTATGACATTATTAAATATTAGGCCTAAGTATCTATTTACCAAATCGCCCCTTTAGGCTCGTAAGATGTTTCCTTAATACACTTATTACTTTGTTCCTCTCAGAAAGCTTTATTTATTATTTCTAGTTTTGTAGTTATTAGATAAGTACTAATGCATCTTACGAATTTACCATACAGCTGACAAAGAGTCATTTCAGCTGCAGACATTGATTGATAAATATTAAAAGTAGCTATAGTACGCGGGCACGTATTTCTATAGATGGGTTGAAGAAACCGCAAGTACTAATGGTTTTGGGAAAGCGATAAGAGATCTATCTGATGATACCTATGGGTTAGTATGTCCGGCCCTGCGTGTAAATATAGTAGTACGGCTCAGCACACAGAAATAACAGGATTGTTATGGGAATAATAATAATAATAATAATAATAATAATAATAATAATAAAGAAGAAGAAGAAGAAGAAGAACTTAAGTTGCATATCTTATTCTATATAGTTTTATATTTTAGGTTAAAAAAAACAACCTAGAGTAATGTATGATTTCACTTTATATTTTAATCTTGCAAGCAAAAGCAAATGGTCGTTATATATATATATATATATAGTCATTCAAAAGCGATACATATATAGACACAATTGAACAATACAGAGTCTAAATAAACTTTAAAAATAAAACAATGAACGTTTAATATAATTTGTTCTGACAAATACTAACTTCGCTCAGACAATGATGAAACATTTTGAACATAATGAAACATTTTTTCCGTTAAAAAAAATAAAATAAAAAATCCCTGATGTCATAAGAGATTGGTAGTGTAAGTAATGACTTCTCAAACCCCGGAATGATGTCATACTGATTTCAGGGCACCGAATGACCAAGGAAGCAAAGCGGCAAACAGGCAAGCACGAGAGACAACAGGCAAGCAAACAAACAAACAAACAAAACAAACAAATGCGCAAGTTGAAAGTACGCACAGGACAGTATAGTGGAAAGAATGTAAGGAATGGGCTTTATTTCCTTACGGCATGGAGGGCATGGCGCTTTTTAACACATTCAAGAAACAAAAAAGAGACGTAACATCTGGTTATTAGTTTCGGCAAGATTAGCCTAATGATATAAGAAGATTAGTTTCCAGCAGACAGTGAAGTAGGGGGTGGCTCTTTTGGGAACCGTTCAATTCTGTCATATAAATTGACAGATGATGCGGGGTATAGCCGCAAGACGGGCGGACGATCCGGCTTCGGCTTGCGGAATCAGGCGTTGCTTGGCCGCGAAAGGCGCATGATGCGCCCCGCCGCCCTGTTTGCGCTCTGCGGGGTTGCCGCTGCGCCGGGCTGGGTGAGCCGGGCCGCCAGGACGCTCAGGGGTGGGCGCACACACGGCGGCCGGAACGAAAGAGGCCAGGGATAGATGGGGAACGAGAATTTAGGTCAGTGCTGAGCCTGGCTATCATTAAACATTGATTGATGGCATTAACGCATCTGACACATGGAATTGGCTGCTGATGTGAGGCAACACTACTGCAAGATAGGAGTGGGTTTTTTTTTAATAAATTCACAGAACACTCACAAATTTGACTCTGTTTTAACACTTCAAAATCAACCTGTAATATACAAATGCCTTACAGTAACTGAAGTGGCTCGTAATAAAGAAACTAAGTGAATGAACGACACAATTAGAACTGGGTTGCTGACTTCACAATGTGCAACAATTAATGCTCGTATAACCTAGGAGATGAGCGTGTAACATGTGTGTGAGATCAGGCAGAAGCATGTAATATGCGTGAATGACTCGGGACAGCAGCAGGCCACATGGAGAATGGATCATACAACATACATGTACAGTCTGGGAGGGGGACATGTCGCATGACGTTGCTAACAAGTGGGCACGCGTGTCACCGCGTGGCTACAAAGGGCCTGTCGTCACCAAGGCGGCCCGCCGCTCCTCCTTATTTGCGCCCGCAAATCAGGCAGCCCCGTTTTAGGAGAGGAAGTCGCAATTTTAAGCGCGCTGCGCTAATTCTCTGCTGCTCCCCACCCCGTGCCTGATGACCAAAACGGGAAACGTAAAACTGCCTTGCCGAGTGATTTTAAAGGTAATTTTAAACCTTTTAAACCGTGACGGGGAAGAATAACGACAGCATCCCGGCCGCCATCTCAGCGGAGGAGCGGCACGGATACGGAGGAGACGGCCAACGCCGCCAAATGCCACGAGACTACCGAACAATGACAGACAGCGTCCAGGAGGGCGGCGGAAGCTTTATCAGCCAGTGACTCATTGAATCCCCTTCAATACTGGCATTACTCTCAGCAAACATAAGCATTGAAAGAAAAAAAAAACTTGTTTCCTCTCAGCTTTCCCTGAATTTTTGTTTCACAGGAAAAATGGGAAGCGAGAAAGTGCGAAAGCGGCTTGAGGCGGCAGTGGGACGCTTCGGCTCTGGGTTAGCGGCTCACAGGAGACTGCGAAAGCAGACTAACACTCCTCTCCTTACTCTCACTCAGCACCAGTAAGCAAGCAGTTGGGCTGTAGGACGATTCTCGGAAAGGGGCTGAAAAAAACTTCCATCATTGACAAAAAACGCGCGTCTCGTTTTGTGTCATACAGGTTGGCGCAGTGCTGATGGTGGCTCCCTGCCTTGCAGTGAATCTCCCAGTCCAGCTTTGTCACCTGTGCTTTCTGGCGGGGGTTGGGGGGGGGGGGGCAGGTCACTTCCTGTCTTAGCATTTCCTGTTTCTGTTATATCTGGACAATTCCAGCACATTCTGTGTTACAGTATCATCCATCTGGTAAAACACCTTTAATAATATATTGGTAGTTATGGCAAATGGTTAATAATACTCCCTGCTAAACTGTGAGACATCCAAATGGCTTAAGTGTTGTTTCATGATATCAGCGTCTATGATGAGTTTATATTATAACCTTTCTTAAATGAAAAAGTGAGTGAAAGTACGAGGGAGGAGGTGAGTGGTTAAGTTCTCTCTTTCTCCTTGGAAGTGTTGTTACGGATATACTTTGCTCAGCAGATTTCCCCCGAGCCCCTTCTTGACACCACACCCGTCCCGTCGTCTTCAGATAAGCCTGAGAGCTACTGCCTAGTTTTGCCAGCCTCCCTCAGGCCCTCAGTGGGCCCCACAAGCACGGGGGACCCTGAGGTGGGCACGGAGAACTCCAGAGTGGCAGATGGCTTGGGGAGGGAATGCCGCAGAGCACTCTGGGAAATGGGACAGCGAGATCATGACATGACCACGCCTTTCTGGGAAACTGGACAGGGGCAAGGTTGTTTTCTGAAGTAAAATTATTAAACAGCTATTAAAATCAGAGAAGTGGTGCAGTCAGACCACTGAGGAAAACAGGTACTGTGTACTTATGAGGGGGTGGGGTGGGTGAGCTTTTAGGCCTGATCACCATTCAGTACTGGCGCTGCACATCCTGGTTCCTGCATTTTGTTGTACATACAGGCAGCGCCATGCGGACAGCACCACCCATAACAACGCTGTTACCGCCGGCCCTGGAGCAGCACTCATGCCTAATGAAGGTTACGCTCAATAATAGGCTAAATTACCCCCCAGAAATAGCTTTAAAAATTCACACGCTTCCTTCAATGCGCCTGTGAAGATGTTGCTCCTAAATCTGAATTATGTCTCCTTTCTGTGGGGCGGAAACAAAAAGCGTGAGGCCGGCTCCGGCGCCGGACCCATCTGGATGAAGGGCTCATTTCATCTGATGCTCTCGGCTGCTTGGCACCGCGCAGATTTTCCTATAATGGGCTCAATCCACAATCTCGGGTTCAGTAACCAATTAGGAGCCTAGGAGGATCCTTCAGGACTGGCGTAAAAGGCTTCAGGTGTGAAATACTTGTTTTTAGAGCCCTGAAAATGTGCGGCAGCTTTCAAGTTTGCCATTGGACCTGCCCCCACCCCCAACCCCTCCCCCTATTGCTCTTCAGTGCTTCTCACAGGAGATACAACCGAGGCCAGCGAGCAGGGGGAGGCAACTCGAGTGTAATTTCTTTCCATCGACATCAGGCACCTCTGCAGCACCGTTTTTCGTGCCGGTTAGGGGAGGGCATGCACATGGCACCCAGAGCCAAGCGATCGGAGAGGGAGTGAAGGAACCGGGAGAGGCGGATGAGGAAACAAAGGGATGAAGGCGGAGAGAGAAAGGCGGACACCTCCTGTCAGACGAAGAGGATGATACATGAGAATGAAAATATTTACTCCTTTGTCTCAGTGCTTCAGTAAAAATCCCAACATGCATCTACAGTAACAGTAACAAATCCATCACAAATGATCAGATTAACTCAAAAATATGTATTGAAATACACATATTCTAATATCATGTGCATGTTATGATGTGTAGAGCAGTGCATGCAGAAGCAGTGTGTGTAAGTGCCTGGGTACGTGGACACTGCACTTCCAGTTCAGTCCTGAAGTGTGGCATGCTGGGTAAAGGTGCGGTTAAGGCATAATAAAGGATGAGGAGCTCTGAGAATCTAGCAGTGCGTGGAGTACCTGGTAGCATGATGCACAAACAGTGAATTATGGAAGTATTTAAACAGACTCTTAAGCAGACTCTATTGACAGCTGAGGTGGCTCTGTTTCACTGGGCTATGATCCTACTTTCTCGAAATAAAACTTCAGAATCTCGTTCGGCGAAATTAATTGCATAAGAATGTCCATCTGTATACATGGACGGCAACAGAAATAACAGCAACATCATTAAGCTTGTCTGATTCCGGGGATAGACGCACACACAGACACACGCGCAGACTCATCCGAGGTACGCGAACTGACAGCTTCTGCTCACTAGATCGGCAGTTTGGCTTATGGAGGAGGCTGTGAGCTGAAGATGGGCGGCCTCGCCACACGCCAGTGAGGAGAGCATGGACAGTGAGAAGCAGAACCCCGATAAATACCATCTGGATTCCTCCTGCGAGGGACTGAACAGCAGGCTTCAGTTACGGCTCAGCCCATGGAAGGAGTGCCAGTAAGAGGCGGCGCGTGGGGCTGGCCGTGACGCCGGCAGTGCACACCACATCCCGCTGTCACACTGCGTCACCCGCGTGTCACGAAAGGAGGACAGCGCCTCTACAGACACAGTGAGGTGTTACTGCCTCTTACGGCAGTTCGCACTCTGGTGTTGGGGCTGTCGTTCCTCCGGGCTCTCGATGACCGCAGAGCAAATCCTTGTTTACCGCGGACTCAAGGCGGCAATGTGGGAGTGACCGAGAGGGCCGGAGGAGCGGGTTTAGACGCACCATGACATTCCGAAGAACCACTTTGTCAGAGAGAAAGGTTCCGATAAAAGTGTGAATTCTCAAAGGCCCCCCGTCCTGTGCCGGGTTTGAGTTGGTGCCTCCCTTTGAAAGAGGAGGAAATGGGGATGGCGTGTGCATCGGGCCCGCAGTCAGGGAGGAGCCTCATAGTGGCAGATCGCTGAATCTCATAACGGCTTTGGTGAACGGGCTAACGACCGCCTGCGACGCCACGGCACCTCAAACAATGACGCCGTCAGACGCAAAGTAGTGGCTGCTGGTGAAGACCGAGCTCACGTCCGACATCCGGCGATTGGCGAGAGGATCCAGCCAACGGCACGCGGATTGCGGCCGCGTTCCGGCGAGCTGTCAGTAAACAGCGGGAGCACGCAACGAATAAATGCGAGATCGAAAATAAAGAGATTACACGGACGGGATAAGCTGGTCGCGGTCCGCCAGCTGAAAGACGTAGGGGGGAGCGAGGCGCCACTGGGAGCTGGAAGGCGGGGCACCTTGATGAAATGACAGGTCCATCTGAAGCTCTGTGTTCTCCGGCTATGATCGGCCTCCCCATGCCAGCTTTTCTTGTCTGGCCTTCCCCCCGCCCCCCCCCCCCCCACCACAGACATTGCTGTCTTCATTGTTCTATTGGCTCCGCAACTGACATCACTGGACAATGAGTAAACGCCCCACGGCAATGCCCTCTGGGACCCCGGCGACGACCTTTGGCTTCCCGCACATGACCCCTGACCTCAGGAGCTGACAGCTTGATTAATTGCAGAGGGTTATGATTTATAAGTCTTCAGAACATGACTAACAGCGCCACAGGTGATGTGGGCAGAACACAGAGGATGTGAGGGTGACTACGGCCTGGGGTCGGGTCCAATCTGGCACCCGTTCCGGGTCCGTCAATGCGTCACGCTGACAGTTGCGGATTTGGCCACTGTTCGCACATAGTTGCTGGTTTCTGGAGGAGAATGTGTCAGATTCTTGGAGGTTTTCATTAGAGATGACCGTCTCTAGGCAGAGATACACTGCTCTGGCTGGGAGATGCATTTGTAGAAATCTGACCAGTCTGTAATTGTCACACATCATGTTTGTCACAGCTAAATTTAAACACATGAGACAAATTGAAATCAGACTCAACCTGCTAAAGGTTATGAACTGATCTGAGGACAGTGAGATCAGACCTGTCAGCAGAAGACAACAAACTGAAATGGCTTTTTAAAAAAACAAGTAAAAGTTATGAACGATTTTAAGGACTGTTCCATTCTATAAAACATCGACGGTTTAAGAAGAATAGCCACTCATTCATTCGTTCATTGTACTGGGCAAAACGGCTATGAAGTTAAACGGCTATGAAGAGTAGCAGTGATTGGCACTGCCGAAGGGTGCAGCAAGCGTCCATGACATGGGACACATCAAACAGGTCTGGTGCTTCTTTGGACCTGCTTGTCTGCTGACCCTACAGGTTAAGCAGATAAGTACCGTCTTGAAGCGGACAGGGCTGTCCTGGAAAGCCCTATAGACACGGCGCTGACAGGAGGACATTGGGCCGTGAGCTTATCTTCAGACAGGCCCGTTGTTCCCATTGAGTTGTCAGCCTCAGACTCTGTTGACAGTGGACTGGTAGATCCCTGAGAACGCTTTTCAGCTGTGACAGGAGAGCAACCTGATGGAGTGTCCGCCCATAAGTGCAGAGTGCCGAGAAGCTACCTCTGAGTAGGCAGAGCCTCCTTGACCGTCGCAGGGTCCTGGGGAGCTGGGGCACGTCCCTCCGTCCCATATGTGTTTGCTGTGCGCAAGGTGGTCCTTTGGATGCTGCAATTGCTAATTATAAATTTAATTTGCATTTTAATTAGGGTGGTTGAAAATTACAGAGCACCAGCTGGATAATTCCACACACTTTCTCTCCCTCCCTTCGAAAATGTGTCACACCACACTCTTTATTTATTTATCGAGTTATCCATCTATCTTTACATCCCCCACCTCATGCTCATGCTCACAGATGTAATGGTGTTTATTTATCTGCTTCAGTAATATGTGCCAAGCGGGTCTGAATTCACAAATCAAACGGCGATGCAGTGATCACTGGTCTGGATCCACTGAAATGTTTGTTTTAGAACTTTCTATAAGGGAGTGTAGCTGAGCCCTCTGTTGCCTAGGCTGATTCAAGTGACAAGTATTTGTTTTCAGGTTTTTTTAGTTCATATCAGTATTATATTAAACTGCTAATTAGTTTGTATAATTAGGAGAAGGATCCCCTCAGATATATGAGAGATGGAGCAGTTTGCTGAAGAAGACTGAGCCAGATCACAGATGTAAAATTCCGAGCTACAGAACTTGCTTGACTGTTGTCTCCAAAGCGTGCACCACAAAATACAAGGATCTCAGTCCACTGCATTTTCATTTGTTTTGTTATGTAAAATAATTGGTTAAGTCATAAATCAAAAGCAAAGGAATGTGGAATAAAGAATGCAGGATGCCAAATTTACTTGTGAGTTTCAGCTTATTTCACAGAAAATTGCCATTCCTTTTTAAAAATGTGGAAGGAGACCAGTACTTTTGGCCACGTCTATGTATAGTTGCTTAAGTTTGTGTGTGTATATATATATACACATACACACACACGCACACACACATACACACATGCACACACACACAGAATCAGCCAAAGGTATGGACACACCTTATTTGTGCATTTTAGAATAATTATAAAGACAAAACTATAAAACATATACGGAATTATGCACTGACCAAAAAAAGTATTAAACTAAAAAGATTTTTTGTTGGGGGAGTTGGGATTAGGACTCAGAAGGTTGTCGGTTCAAATCCCTGGATTTGCAGAATGATCTCACCACTGGGCCATTGAGCAAGGCCCTTAACCCCAAACGCTCCCAGGGACTGGCTGGCCCTACGGTCTCCTCTACAGCAGCTTCATGAGGTGCTCTCTTTGGGCTGCTTTTCCAGCTGTCCAGAAGGAGTTCCCATATATGCTGAACTCTCATTGGCCACTTTTTGGTCATATGATGCCTGTCTATCACTTTCCTTTATAGGCAGCTCATCATGTCCATACTTTTGACTGGTACTGATGTCAGTACATATGAATATATATTTATATGAATGTAACTATACATATATACATAGACAGACACACTTCCAATTAGCATGGCTGTGGTGTTTATATGCAACAGGAGTTTGATAAGTTATAGTGTCTCTGTGGATGTCAGTCCTAGTCAGCATTATGTGCGGATGCAGGCGCTCGGTTGGTCATCAGGACTGAGGTCAGTACATATTGGCAGGTCTTCCTGGACTGAGGGGCTTGTGACCCCCCCAGGCACTGGTTTCGCAGCGAAGCCAGTTTGTGTGGACCTCTCTGTCCGCTGGCCGCACTCATTATTCTCCAGTCTATTTAATCCGTCCACCTCCCACTGTTGTTTCCCTTTGGTCAGCCTCATTGCACCCCCCCCCCCCAGCCACCAGTGTCCTTGCTCAATAACTGTCACCCCCCTGATTGACAGCTCTGATAGCCCTCACTAACCTGCTTTGCTCTCCCGTCTGTTTTTAAATGGGTGCTTGTACGCCCAGTGACCCTGTCAGTCCCACAGCGGCCCACAAACGGTCCGTTCCTTATTGCAGCCCAGGCCGCACCCAGACCGCCTCGTGGTTCCCGGACCCATGTTAGCGCCTCTGCTACCGTCCACGGCCCAGGCCGCAACCAGACCGCCTCGTGGTTCCCGGACCCATGTTAGCGCCTCTGCTACCGTCCACGGCCCAGGCCGCAACCAGACCGCCTCGTGGTTCCCGGACCCATGTTAGCGCCTCTGCTACCGTCCACGGCCCAGGCCGCACCCAGACCGCCTCGTGGTTCCCGGACCCATGTTAGCGCCTCTGTTACCGTCCACGGCCCAGGCCGCATCCAGACCGCCTCGTGGTTCCCGGACCCATGTTAGCGCCTCTGCTACCGTCCACGGCCCAGGCCGCAACCAGACCGCCTCGTGGTTCCCGGACCCATGTTAGCTCCTCTGCTACCATCCACGGCCCAGGCCGCACCCAGACCGCCTCGTGGTTCCCGGACCCATGTTAGCACTTCTGCTACCATCCACGGCCCAAGCCGCATCCAGACCGCCTCGTGGTTCCCGGACCCATGTTAGCGCCTCTGCTACCGTCCACGGCCCAGGCCGCAACCAGACTGCCTCGTGGTTCCCGGACCCATGTTAGCGCCTCTGCTACCGTCCACGGTCCAGGCCGCACCCAGACCGCCTCGTGGTTCCCGGACCCATGTTAGCGCCTCTGCTACCGTCCACGGCCCAGGCCGCATCCAAGCAGTCCACTGGCTGCCTAAGCCGCGTTAGCGCCTGTGCTACCATCCGCGGTCATGTCTCAGTGAACACACTCAGAGGAGCATTGTTTAAAAACGTTGGGAATGTCTCAGAGATATAGATATTTACTGATATGAACACGTTTTACCACTGATTAGTACCGCTGTATGCGGTACATTCAATATGGATGGTAAAGACGTGTCCCTTCCAATACTGTGGGAGTACCCTGTGTGTTTAGGGAGGTGGGAACTCCGGACTGATTTGCTCACTACCATTGATTGTAGAAAACAAACCTTAATGGTAATGAGGGATTTCTGAATGAATCTGTGTCACATTCACAAAAGTACTACAGTAATATCTTACAGGCTAAAATTTAAAGTTAAAATCACAACAAAAAGATAATGTATATGCAGACACTCTAAAACAACTGAAATGAATAGAAATATTAAAAAACAAAGTCAAAGGGAATTTGCTCTAAATGTTTATCCGATTACTCATTTATCTGACCTGAAAGCCAAGGACCTCTTTCCAAGCTTTTTGTCAGTTCCTTAACCTGTATGCCCCCTACTGGCATGACTGTGTAATGAACCATCATTGCCTAGACATCATTAGCTAACCGGACAGCATTCATCGCACAGCTGACGCGGCAGTCAGCCGCCCATAATGCACGTCAGCAGGCATATCAGGCATGACAGTGCAGTGTTCATGCCTTTGAGCTGTATGATGTTTGATTAATTATACAGCAGATCATGATAATGACCTTAAAAATATTTTAACTCAAGTAGAACAACTTCAGCTTCAAGTGAACTCCACTTTAAACAAAAGAGAGTGAGTTTTTGTGATTATTGTGAGAAGGGCTTTAAGCCTAACTAGGCAAGCTAAGAGCTAAGCCACTCCAGAGTACTACAGAAAATAATGACAACAAAATAAACAAAAACTTCAACTTTTTACAAGTGTTTTAACATTCATTGTTCGGCTGGTCTTATGACTGGCCTCAGACTGCGATTATGCGTCCCTAGGTTCTCTCTGGATATGTTTAGCTAGGCTATTTAGCTTTGCTGTGACAAAGCTTTTAATAACTCATATTCACAGATTTATAATGACCAGCATCACAGGCCTGAAACGGATCAGGAGGCGGAGGGATGTCATGTGAACCGAAGCCTTGGTATGTGGTGAGATGGTGTGAAAGGAAATGCAACATGACCGTGAATTAAACACAGTTTTTATATCCATGTATCTTGATGAAACGCCATCCATTCTATGCGGGCAGTATGTCTCCTCATGGGACTGTATTATGAATAGAGTGGCTGTTCAAAGGGTAATAAGACAATAGTTGCAAAATAGAATGACCTCATGTGTGATGGTGCTTTATAGCGGCACGACGCAGACTCCATCCGGCCAATGAGAAAGCAGGAATAACATCCATTTCCTCTGTATTCCTCCGATTTATTTCCTGCCAATCCTGTCTTATGCTCGGCTGACTGCCCCACCCTCACGAACGTGCCAGGAAGGCAGGGGGCAGTGGGCGTGTGCTCCTCGTATTCACACCCCTACCAATTTACTGATCTCTTGCAGTGCGAGTCACTGGCCCCCGGGCAGCAGAGTTAGCCCTGTTTGCAGGGGCAGCGCCGTCCTCTCTGCGAGTAACTGGCAGCTCGCTGCACCTCGCATGACTCTCGTAGGCGCCGATGGAGCAGCCAGCCAAAAGACGGCGGCCAAAATGAGCGAGCCAGGACTGCACGAACACAGCGTGGCACGCAGTCAACAAGGGTCTGCAACCGTGCGCAATAAATCTGGGATCCATCCTCTATGAGTAATTCCTCCCAGTTTGCACCATTTTTATGGACGCTAAAACCATTGTCAAAGGTGCGTTCTTTGGCTGGTTCTCAAGGGTCGCATTCAGGACTGAAACACCTCCTTCCTCTTGGCCCTGCAGCCTCACGTTGTCCATCTGTAGAAGCCTCTCGTTCCAGGAGGCCAGCCCTGCCACCAAGGAGATGAGGCTCATCAGAACGTGTTGTGGTTCTCGATCAGAGGTCAGCCACCTGCCCTGATACACAGACAGATATTCCCATGATGCACCTCTGTCTCATCCTGCCCTGCTTTGGGAACGTGCTCTTCTCCAGCGATGCCCTCTTTCAGACATTTGAGATGGTCGCTTGAGGCACATTACACTCACTCTTACGCATCAAACCTATCAAGACTCTCACATTCCTCTCATCGTCATTTTTTGGCCCCTTTCCAGGAACCCTCCCTGTCAGAAAAAAAAATCACCTTCGACAAACTTATATGATCTTCATTTTAATTTGTCCTCTGTGATCTTCAATTTTTAATTTTTTATTTTTGCCCGATTCCTTAAATTCTGGGATGTGGGTCTGATGACATCAACAGTAGCACATTTCATCTGTGCCCAAAAACAACAAAAGAACAGCCTCGCTCCCCCTCCGTTTCCATGGCGCCAATAAAATAGTCACTTCACACGCCATTAGAAGCTCTCGTGTACATCGACATGCCCTTACAAAGCTGGAGTAACGCACTGTTAAAAGAAGGTAGTGTAAAGGCTGGTAAGGACGGCCGCTTGCCAAGTCTGCTGCCAAGCCGATCTGCTAAATGTAAAGAGATTACCGCATTTGTGTGAGCACGACTGAGGTATGTAGGTTGACTGCTTGCACATGTGTGCAATTAAAATCGAATTCTGAGATGTGCCAAGCCAAAGTGTCATGGATTCTCCTTGATACTCCTCCCACGTGTGCTGGGCGCCTGCCAGCCCAGCCGGGCACAGTGTAACGTCTGACACTGAGCGGCCTCGTGTCCCTTGCCGTTCATTAGGTGGGCCACTCACCGCCCTGGCTCGCACGGCCTGACAGAACTGCTCTCACATCTCCTACATCTCCTTCACCACAGAATTCATGTCTCGGATTCCCCAAAATACCCGCTCCAGTTCAATTTACTTCAGCTGCTAAAATGAAAAAAAAAATTCAAATAATATGAAAAAAATCGGGCAGGAAGACCACAAGGAAGATGGTGCTTTCGTTAAACTGAACCTGTAGCTGGTCCTTCACATGAAAGATTCTGAACAGCTACCGAGATCTTAAAGTGAAGGATAATGGCACAGTACTGAAAACGCCAGGTGCATGCAACACAAAGACAACATATATAACCTTTATAGCATGTATTACAAAAAAGGCAAAAAAAAGTTGTCATATTACACAATAAAGTCCACTTAGATTTTTCATACTGTTTGATCTTATGAACATGACTGCATGTGTCAAACTCTGTGAAGTAAGAGGTTATAATGCTTTATGAATGTGTTATAATGCTTTCATAGATAGTGAAATATATATATTTTTTGTTTACATTTGCACGCTGCTGAACTGGCAAAGCAGCACAGCACACCAAAAAAAAAACAAGAAATGTAGAAATTGAAACACAGATAACACGATAACATGACACGATAAATCCACAGCCACTGGGCCTTTGTCCCGTCGCCCTTTAGGACAGGATCCAGTGCGTGAATGGGAGCAGTTAGGGCCTGTCATTCACTGGCCGTCACACTGAAAGGCGCCACTATCGGTGCGGGTGGCACCAGGGGACAGCGAGCGCTCGAACACAAGGAGCGAGGTCCTGGGAAAGTGAAAGGAAGATGCATTCACTGGGGCTCAAAGTGCAACTTGGACTCAGACACCCAAAACCGGCAGCTAAGTCATTTTTCTGTGCATTCTGTACTTTTTTAAGGCAGATAATAAGCCTGCGAACACACAGCCCTCGGGCTGAAAGACGCCAGTCACGGGGGTTGGTAACTAATGAATATCCCTTTCAGCGTTGGCCTCATCAATCGTCAAATATTTGAGTGTGTGAAGTGGTGTGCTGAGGTGCAAAGACAGATATTTGAAGGGATTTTAAGTAATTTGAGCAATTACATGCTTAACTGGCTCAAGATAATCTGTTATCCTGGGCCCTCTCTCTCTCTCTCTCTCTCGCTCTCTCTCCCCCCTCTCTCCCCTCCTCCTCCTCCTCCTCCTCCCCTCATCCTCCCTTACATGCCACAGAAGAAGGGATGCTTAGAGCAGCACAAAGGTCCAGCCTGAATGGAAGAAAGGCAGCAGAGAAATTAATTGCCGCTAACAAACAGCGGGAAAGCTTACGGGTTTTGTATGTCGCTACCTACCAGAAGCGGGTGATGAAGGCCTGTCGAGGTGTTTTCCAGACGGGCGTGTTTTGTGGCTGTTTGATCTGAGCTAATACAATAAACCGTATCAACCTAATTTAACACCAGCAAGCCACACACACACACACACACACACACACACACACACACACACAATCTATCCATGTGCAACTATACAAATCGTAAATATTCATTAATGTAACATTTTTATTGTCTAAAATGTAAACAGCTTCTGTGTTTCATATTGGTGTCATTTGGCTGGTGGGATTGTTTCAAGTTTGCAGCCGAATCTTCTCTTCATTCTTTGACCCAATTCATGAGCTGGCAAAACAAGTGAGTCCATTAGAGCCACGTGCCGACCAATCGCAACGCTCCCAGCCGGGAGATCCCTCTGCTACATGCTGCATATGGAGCAGTACCATATATCCCGCTTCTCAACTTATGACTCCATAAATATCCAGTCGAAGTTCACGCTGAACAGTTTGTTTTCCCCAGGCGAGTCGCGGCACGCGGGAGGAAGCTTTCTGACGACGGAGTCCAGGGAGGCTCGGATGGCGGGCAGGGTGACGACGGGGATCAGCTTCCAAGGAAGAGCCGTCCCCTCTTCCTGCTTCCTGCCACCACGTCCACATGTCATGTCTCCGTCTGCCATCCGTCACGCCAGACGCCGCTTGGCTCATGGCCGGATCCGCTTCCAGGCACGGCGCCCCTGCGCTGTGATGTCACACCCAACGGCGGTGACGCTGGGAACGCCTGGCCTGATGTCAGCACTGACCTTTGCAGATGTTCACTTTCCCACACAGTTCCTCACACACCAACCCTTTATAAACGATGAATCATGACTTATTTATCGCATCTAGAAACTAGATATATCAAATCCAGCCCTTCTGTTAGGTATTTTATTTCACTGTGATTTGGAATGTAAAATACAGCAAATTAAAATCTGACAGAACCATGAAGAGACACGTAGATGGATGACATCCTCACCATCTGCCCAATCATAACATCTGGATGGAGTGAAACTGCTCGAAACTCCCATAATAGGTGAGGCAGCCAGCCATTGGGCAGTCAGGACTTGAACTGGAATCTCAGGTCCATGGTCATATTGCTAGGCTGAAAGTGGCTGTAGTACCATTCAAAGAGGTGTGGTCATTGAGTTTGAGGTTTTTACACAAGTCAACTTGTTGTCAAGCTGGAATGAACAAGGCAACCTCTCAAAGACCAGAGCCAAACCCCCGGCAACGAGGGCAAGTCGAAAACACCTTTGACGTTTGATCCGCTCAGGTTTTTATGGTCCGACTCTCAGACAGGCCGATAGACACTTTTGGCAAGGCAAATGGTGTGAAGGAGCCCTGTAAGGAGGTGCTGGGGGGGGGGGGGGGGGGGGAGGGGGTCTCAGTGGTGTAGATGTGATAGAAAATGCAAGCAGAGGTAGCAAGCAATTTGGCACAAAGTAAGAACAGCAGCTCGGCCAAAAGCGAGCTGCATGAGGCCCCAGAGGAGAAGCCAAGAGGAAAAGGCCGCAGGTGAAACCACCTCAGATGGTTTAGCAGGTGCCAGAGGATAACAAGAAACTTCCAGGCCACACATCCATCTCACACAGATTCGAAACATGCACATCTATTCAGACTATTCTTGGTGGTTCTGAAATAGCGTACCGCTGGTCAGGTGACAGGAAACAGGAAGTGAGAGAGTCCAGGGAGTGCCAGGCAATAGCACTGGCAGCCGTACTGGAACAATCAGCAAGTCTATTTTTGGTCACGTTTTTAGCTTGGGTGCCCTGAAAGTTTCTTAGGGAATCTGCTATTTTACTATTCTGTGAAGAGTGGCATCGTTGAACCTCAAGCTGTGTCTTACGGATAGTCAGTCACCTGAGATGCTGTTGATTACATTCCATCAGTTTGGACTCATTGGACTGAGTGACATATAGTTGTTATTGCTTTTATTAAAACTGATGACGCACTGGTATTTGACTCGACTCAGAACAGAAGATCACTGACAGATAAACTGTGTAGGACGCTCAGCCATTTCTGTTAGCACATATCTTCAGAGGACAATGTACCACATTCCAAGATCTCGCGAAGCTTGCCAGAAGGTCTAGCTGCGCTTGGAAGGCGGCACACTGCAGAAACATAACACAGAGCGGTTAGTCCCTCAGCGTGTTCCTGACCAAAGTGTGTCTCAACACACACGAAAACATCCCACAGAAAAACAGGCCTCACAATTTCATAATCTTTTTCAAAGACAACTATGGTGCCATTTTCTGAATCGGTTAAGGAGTTGATTTGGATCGATTAAGTATACACCGATTAGTAGATACTTGTTTCAGAACGAGTCCATTGTGGTTGAACTGACACTTTAAAGGTTTCTGTTAAAGGTATTCTGGAGTTTTATACTTGAGAGAATTTAGCGAGCAGAAATTACTTCATCGTTGGGTCCTTCAACAAAGCCCTTAACCCCCCAGTTACTCCAGGGACTAGCTGACCCTGCCTTCAATTTTGTGTTGCTTTGGATAAAAGTCTTGCCTAAATCAAGAAAATTGTAATTGAAATTGTAATGATAACACCGCTGATGGTATCTCTCTCAAATGTTTTTCCAGTCAAATGTATCAAAGTGACTCGGGTGAGCCCTTTAAAGAGACAGGTTAATGCACCCCTTAATATATGCATGCAGTCCTCTGATAGGAGAATGCTCTGAACCGTCACTTTATTATAGTGTCTATGAAGCAGTTTCTAGTGAATATTAGCCGCGATTTCCCCTGTTCTGTTTCCTAAACGGTGCCAAACACTCTCTGTCCCTCCCCCCCCCCCCCCCTCGAGGGCTATACTTGACCCGTAGCCATGCCCACCCACCCCCCCCCATCCTCTCCTCTCACGTTAGACTGTCTGACGTTCCAGAGCTGGGACCTGGGCCTACCGTTGCCGTATGGTGACCTTGACCTGAACCTTACCTCATCCAGAGCTCCAGAGCCACATCTGTTCACTCTCCAAGGACACCGATGTGGACTCAGAAACTCCCTTTGTTTTCCACAGAATAGTCAGCGCAAGGTTGGCTGTTATGTGGAAGTCTGTCCTAGGGAAACTGGTGCATTTACAACGCAATTAATACCTGACAGAAGGCTGCACAGGGTAACCATGTAAATTATAAACTGTAAATTCAGTATAATAACCACGATAGACTGAAATCATCTGACAGACTTTAGGATGCTAATCAGTTTTGATAGGTCACTAAATGCAAGGTTCATTTTGAATGTGTGTCAGTTTTTTTCACACAGTGGATAGCGATGTAAATGGTATATAATCATCATTAACCGGTAGATCCTTTAAGCTCTGTTCATGATCATTGTTATCTTCAGTCCGACACCATAACACGACGCAAGGCAGCACAATCAGCGAGCGTGTTCAGCGGCACCAGCCGTCTCCCTGAATCTCATAAGCACGGCCAGCGCCGGTCCACCTGCTGTTTTCCCCCAAAATGAATATCCTTCTCGCTTCTTAAGCTAGGGGCTTGAAATTTCTCAAGCCAGTGTGACCTTCCGGAAACCCTTCTAGATTAGAAGCACAGCATGGAAAATTGTAGTCTTGCGGCAGTCCATAAATCATATCTAGCAATTTTTCTATAAAGGGGTATGTAAATACTAGTGTACTATCTGGGTAAACAACAGTAACCTTGCACAAATGGCTTGAAAATTGAAGAAAAGCACCTTATTTTTCTGCTGAAATTGCTTTGAAGGCAGCGCCGGGGCCAGGATGCGGAAGGCCTGAGATGTGAGCTCAGGGACAGAAAATAGGCTGAGGATAACTATACTTCAGACAGCTTTCCCACGCGACCGGCGCCGCGCTGTGATCAAAGATATCATCGGCGCACATTACTCCCCCCTCTGCCCTCCCCCAGCGGACCTGTGAGCATGTGGATTTCAGGTGTCACACGCATTATGGTCTGTGTCTCGGAGTGGGCATGCAGGCCCAGAGCTTGCGGCTTGCATTTCGCCTGGATAATGTCAGATGCGGCCACGTCACGCCCTGCGAGCACCTCATCCCCGAGAAGACGAAGACGACATTTCAGGAGAGACCGGCGAAGCGGCTTCGCTAAGGAGAAGCCCGGACCCCCTCGCATCACATGACCACACAAGGCAACCCAGTGTCCCTTACAAGGGCTTCCCAGCTGTGCTCTATATTCCTGTCATGCAATGGTGTCTGGCGCAAACTGGGCTGCGACCATCCAAGGACACCATAGAGTGACTGTGACTTTCAAGGCTTTACCCTTTGACCTTCTTACTATATGTAGTTGCACTGGTTGTAACTATGCATTAGATATTTGGAAGTAAATATCAAATGGTCAAAAGTTCGTTTAAGGATATTTCCCTGAGCAAACTTTGTTAAGATCTTCCATTCAGACTTTATATTTTCTTAAGTCACAAGATAAGAGAACAAGAATAACATTACAATTATTAAAAACACCAGAAATGCTTTTTAAATGAGGAAAACAGAACTATGGACCATTCGCATCCAGGCGAGCCAATCAGATTTCGCTCGTTGTTTGCACAGCTGCATAGCTGGGACAATTGGATGGAGAGCGTCTCGCTGTCTGCTGGGGGCCCCGCCTACGGATGGGTCCTGCTCAAGACCCATACACCGTCAATGGTTCTGGTTAATTTCTGCTTTAATTATGATGATCCTCTAGCAACGTGAATCCTAGAGTGACCCCATGGCTGATTTAAAAAGGGGCTCACAGCTATACATACGTAGAACACTGCTTTCTGTATTAGCGTCGTCATTATTATTGTTATGGCGGTGGGGGGCGGGGCTCCCTGGCTGTCTGGCGGGTCCAGCTTGAATCCGCTTGGCAGACGCACCCCTTCATCTGGTCAGCATGTTAACCGAAGGCATTCTCGAGCCAGCCTGTGCGTCCTGTAGCGACTCGGAGACCACGCTCCCCTTCCCATCACGCCGCGTTCCAAAGCAAATGGCTCCTCGGCGCCGTTGCCCGCTCGCAGAACCCTCCGCTCGTACTTGTGTCTGTAGTTTTCGCCGGCTTCTCAGGAAGAGAACATGACGGGTAAACGTTTCCTGTTCCACTTGCCTCTCTGGGCACACCGATGGGGAATAGCGATCGGACCGCACTCGTCATCTGACTCGGTGTTGATCTGCCAAAGGGAAAGTTCGACTCAGGATGTGCCTCTTGGTCTGGCTGATGCCCCCCCCCCCCCCCCCAGAGAACTGTTGAAAGCCCCATCCCACTTAAACAATGTCAAACATGTGCTTTGTTCGCGATTTGGCTCTTTTCGTTCCGCGACACATTTACCAGGGTACACAAAAAAATTATATTAAGCACCAATTTTTTTTCAAAAAAAAAAAAAAATCTGCTATTTATAAAAAAATATTGGAATGTCTCACTTGTGAGTAACAGATAGGTGACGCTCTTTTGTGTTTAGCCTACATGATAAAGCACTCAGGAGAATAACACATTCATCAAAGAGGGAGCGCACTGGTTTGGTAGACAAAATATCAAAAAGGCAGGATGTGTATCTTGTAACTGCAAAACGAGAGGAGGCCGCACTGTATTACTCTGGTGCTGTATTGCCGTTCTGTCTGGACGAGCGACACGACGACACAAACGACAGCAGACGCCCGCTCTCCACTGGCAGCTTAGTTAATATTAACGTCCCGGCAGCAGTGAGACTGGGGAGGTCGTGCAATTCTGCACCCGGCTGGACGTGTGAACCGAAGGGTCCGGTCGCGCTGAAAGGCTGAGGTCACGTCCACCATGGACGCCGGCAGCCTGGGGTCAAAGTCACCCCGCAGGCCACACGGTAATGGCTGAGCGCTGGGTGCAAACTCGACATGTTGCGGCTCCCAAGGGTCCCGCAGGGGTCTCGGGTCTGGGCTACAACCTCTCTCACCTTGACCCGATACAGCATCTCCCAGTAAAAACACTGACACCCCCGTATTAACTTATCCTCTGTGTAAAGGGTGATAATTTAGCTTTCTAACACAGTCGACCATTAAATAAGGTTGTGGCTTTCGGCTGGGCTATTGCCAGCAGTCTGACTTCTGTGGCAAAGTAGCCTTGGGGAGCTCAGATATACAGTCTGAATTTAGAGTTTATGTTCCTCTGTAAACGATGCCATGGATGTCAAACACAAGTACTAATATGTCGCACATGACCACTGGTCAGAACCTCAGCTCTGCTGTCACCTTCCACATCTGTCACCACGCCTGGGAACTTTCTTGCCATGACTGACCAGCCCCTGAAAGCTGGGGGCTCAAATAAAAAGAGTAAATCAGCGTCATGTATCCACCACTAGGAGCTGCTGTAACACAGCGGGCCTTAAACCCCACAGAGATGCACCTGAGAGGCTCCTGCTAGATTATTTACCTCTGGAGGATCATTTAGAGACGGCGGACAATGATGTTCAGGGAGCCTTTCAGCCCTGAGTCTCCGTTTATCTGCTATATCTCTCTTTCCCTTACTGATCTAACCAGGCAAGAATGAGTTTGTACTGCACAGGGACTATTTACGAATAACCGTGGATCAACCATCCCCTCCACATTACACTGTAATACAAGTGAAAGGACTGAAATCACAGGAAAAATGAGATACTGGGCAGTGCGTTGGGACCAGTTAAGGAATGATAGTGACGCAGTTACTCCGCGCTTCAAGCAAACCGCTAAGCGGTGAAACAGGCGCTCGCGTTACATTAAAAAGCTCACGTTGAAATGGGAACGGCGTCTAATCCAGTCCACGCACTGGAGAATAATATCCGCCTGGGCGTTTGCTCCAAGACCAGAAAGCTATGAAGGTTCGAGGGGGACGGGGACGGGGTCAGCCTGTTTGTGGGAGGCTAATGATATGCGATCTCCTTAAGTCTGGAGAAGTCACACCCCAAGGTCGTCCATTAGCGTCCGTGCCCAGCGTTTCGGAGAGGCTCACCGTAAATTTACCGCTCACCTCTGACCCGTATTAATACGCGCTGACCCGACTAAACAGCGGGGAAGCTTACGACCATTATTAACAAGGCGCAGGCAATAGGAGTCATCTATTTACATCAGTATCATCGCTGACACAGGCCAGGCGCTCCAGTTGCTGCGAGGCCGGGTCTATATCTCCGCATGGTTAATTGTATTACCATTGCGGTGAAGAGGGCAGAGACGCTGTTTTGGGGAATTTCATACACATGCATAAAGATTTTATTACAAGATCGTCAGATGCAGTTGAATGGCAAAGTGCCGCTTGCATCTATTAGATTTAAATATCTAAATTGCATTTTATGTTTTTTTTCGAAAGTGGTTTGAGACAAAAAAAATGTTTTGAAAGACATTTATTCAGTATTTGTGGCCAATTAATAGAAGGATCGTTGGTAAAATACACCTTTGAAACAGAGTACAAATTAACACAAATGCGTGTTTAACAGGCATGGATTGTGAACATTAATCAGACACTTTATTATCTGCTGTTTGGAGATGTATGACTTTAAGGGCTTCTTTTAGCAAAGGGAGGGTGCAGGGCTGTACAGGAATAAATGTCATGTAATCTCAGGTGCCTGTTAAACACGGCTTTCCCATAATCCCTCAGTCACCCCTTCCCAGGTGGCAGTGCTGTGTCTCATAAGTAGAAATGACGATGACAGCATGTTGACAGCAGTGAAGGCATTCCCGATGACATCATGTCCTATGAAAGTGACACTCTAATGAATCTCATAACACCTGAACTTTTCTGTGAGGTGGACCTTTGACTGGGGCCGGTTCCTGCGCGTCGTTAATGACGGACCCTGGAGACCCGATGGTGGCCTCACCTCTGCCGGGCCTAACGACCTGCTGCTGGTGGGCTTTACGTCCTGCTCCCGGAGACGTCCCCGATTAGGCGTCAAGCCCCCTGAAAAAGCCCCATTTATCTGTCATCTCGCTCTTTGTTTGAAGCCCGGTGATATCATACAGGCCTGAAACCGCTCAGTGTACCGTAAACGGGGGAGCGGGCCGTGTTTTGTTCGTACATTTGTGAGCACACGCCAGGGCTGTTTCACAGACAAAGAACATTCTTTCTGCACTACAGAAGTAATTAGTTCAGGTTAGACTGACCTACATGCAGACACCAGCTCATTCACGGCGGCTACTTTTAAGCAAGGTAATACATTCTGAGCTGAGCCAGAACTGATCACAAAAAGGGTGCATGCACATCTTTTACTAGATTCGGGGTATTTTTTTTTTTTTTTAGAAATCCGCGATGGTTATCAAATGCCTGGGCTTTGTAAACGATAGTCTTGCATTGAGATCCCTCTGTATATTTTGTCGAATCTGAACTGTGCTACCCGTCCAGCGAAACATAAATGCTTCCCGTCTGCAGGTGGAAGGATACTGGTCTGCAGGGCTGTGCCACGGCCCCGAGATCGCGGCCCCAATGAGGCCCGGCCGGCTCCGCCTTGTGAGGCCTGATCCCAGCCGGCTCAGCCTATTCTGATCCGAGCACATTCAGGCTGCCTTTCACAAAAGCGATTCAACAAAAATAATCAAAGTTCACACCTCTAGGTAGACCCCTCCCTCCACTCCTCCTGGAATTAGAAGAAAAGGTGGGGAGTTTGAAATGCCTTCACAAGTAAAAATATAAAGAGGGAAGCGAGGTATAGCTTAAAAAAAACGAATATCTTATACAGGGCTATAATCTTTCAACATACAGAAATAGGTGTGGTTCTGATGCAATTTTTGTTTTCCCAATTAAGCTAATAGAAGCATAATTTGTGAATTACATTTCATTTGATGAAGAAGGCTTCGCCTATTTTGGAATTTTCGGCTTTCGTTTTTCCTCGGGAACCCCGCTGACCTGGGGGGGTCGTGGCAGCCTGACGGCTATGTCACGCCGCGGGGGAGCAGCAGCGGACCCTGGGCTGCGGGTCAGGGGACGCTCAGAGGCAGTGTCAGAGCCTGCGCTCTGGGGACATGCAGACCGATCCGCGGGCGATCGCCCAAGGCCTGGCGGACGGAGGGAACCCGACGACTCACAGCAATGAACACAGAGACAGAGAGAGGGCTTTTATCCCCGGAGAGTTCCGGAAAGAGAGAAGTCTGGAAGGAAGCCAGGATGCCTAGAGGAAAAAAAAAAAAACAAATTGAGTCTGAAGCTTACAGTGCCACTAGCCACTTTAATCTATTGTGCTGAAGACAATGGCTGGACAGGCATTGGGGTCTGTGACGCAGAAAATAATAGCTTTATATTTCCTGGCAATGGGGTTTAAATGAAGTTTTATTTAAAGATGGACAAAACACACAAGCACTTGTACCGAGGTGTAATCGGGATGGTAATACGCTGTGTTGTGCCAGGTTCCCGCCACGGCTCCTCAGCCAGCCCACAGGGGGCGCTACGTCCTCCAGCTGACCAGCACACTTCATTATGGCCGTGGGCTCCGCCAATCAGATGCCTCAGTTTGTGCTGAAAGCCTCTGCTCTTGCATGGGGTCTCACTGAGCCAGAGGCTGCTGCCCATCTGAAAGGTTAGCGTTAGCGCTAAAGGCGCGCTTGGTGTCACATGTATCCATTTACCCCGGCTGTGGGCGATCTGGTTTAACGTGCTTTTAGAAAGCTAGCCATCCGATTGGATGACGTATGGCGGCACACAAAGGCGACCTCTCATCTTCTCTGTGCACATCCATGTGAGAATAGGGATCTTCTTAAGGCATTGTACCAGCAAGCAAACTGGCGGGCGGGGAGGGGGGGGGGCAACGAATCTAAAACACAAAATATCAATTACTATTAAAAATATACATCGTTATTACTTTAAAAATAGACTATGGAGATTAATGTAAAAAATAAATATATAAATTATATTAAAAAGTATAAAAGTAAAACCCTAATGATATATATTTTAATAGATCCCCTCAAACCTTTTTTGTGGTGCATGATAAAGAGGAAGGCTGCCTGCCACGCCACAGAATTGTTAATACAGCATTAATACTCTGGAGAGTATTGTACGCTGCGAGCAGGTGCCACCGCGCTCCTTAAAGGTACAGTATTATTAAGGGACACAAAGCCAGCGTCTCATGGAGATTTTATCTTCTCCCTGCTTTTCAGACGATGCCCCCCCCCCGCCAGTGTAATTTTGTCAGAAGTTGAAAATGTCTTGATTGAGTTGCAGAGCTGCCGAGATCGGCTCTTCCCGCTGCGCTAATGTGAGCGGGGCCCCCCACTGGGCCGGCGGAGAATAGCACCTCGCAATGGTCGTGATGCGGCTGCCTTTTATTTACGGCGCTGCCCGCGTGAATGGGCATTAGTGTCCAAACATCTCAGCGTTCCGTTGAGGCCGAGATTCTGAGAGGAAGGACGCTGCTGCGATGCCTGTTATCTGTACAGGAGGAGCAGCGGTGTCTAACAGAGAGGGACATGGGGGGGGGGGGGGGGGTTCCCGTGCTGCCCTGAAACCATCACGCATGTTCAAATTGCAGTATATTCCCAGTCTTTACTGATCCTGAGTTACTCGCAATTTCAAAAAGGTACTGAAGGAGAGAAAGACGGTGGCTGGTCTTCCCAGCTCATATCAGGCTGGCCCCACCTGCGGGACCCTCACTCCGGCGTGGACACCCCCTCACTGATGCCCCAAATGCTGTGAGATCTCCCTCCTTCGAGTAGAACCTCCACATCCGTTCTGACCCTTTGCCATATTTAGCAAGCATTCTCGGCCCCATTTTCTGGGGGTCTGTGATCCATGTGGGAGCCTCTGTGAACCCCCCCCCCCCCCCCCCCACTCCCGCCCCCTCGATGGGCTGTGGGAGGGTCGAGCAACTCGACTTAATGGGTCACCCGGCTGTTCCATCCCTGCTCCGGAGGGGTGGCATAGAGCCTGTGGACCCCTCCATTAGAGCCTGACCTCTGCTCTGCGTCAGTCAGCCCCAGTGCCAGCCCCATCTCTGCATCACCATTACTCAGGATTACTGATCTATTGTGTCCACTCTGGGAATGGACACCGTGGAGAAAGGAGCACGTTTAAGTGCTAAAGACCCCCATCCTGCCAAAGATACTCTATATAAATGCATGAAAGCCACGCCTGGCCACCAGTATTGCATGTGACATGAAAGCATTGGGTCTTTTTGGTACTTGAAGGGATTCCTTCAGTCCCAAAAGCCAAAGAGGAAATTTAAAGCAACCCTCTGCTTCGTCACTACAAGCCAGACGTGTGCTGGGGGCCGGTCGCCGACACGCTGACGGTCTAACGGCGCCTGCCACCCCGGAACTAGCGGTACTGAAGTATACGGGCTGTCGGGAACCTTGAGAGCGTGGCAGGAAGAGGCCATTAGCTTAGCCCTGCAAGTGGGATTAATTGGCTACACAGACCTTTCCCATATAATGGCTCTGGTCATCGTTCAGGGTATGTGGCACCAGTGGGATATTATACATATTTAATGAACAATATTCTCCTTCCCTTGGTGGAGGATAGCAGTTGCTGGGATCTCCTGAGATTATAAATTCCATCTTGGTAACTTACTGGCCATTACTCTTCACCTGGACCTTGTCTTGGGATTGATGCTTACCATTACTGCAGTTTACATAGAGCCCATGTTTGGTTACTCCTGGCAGAGGAGTAGTGTTAACATTGTGCTGTCCTCTTACAGCCCGGCACAAATACATCCATCATTGAAGCTGTGGACGGCCCCTCTGACTTCCAGAACGATCTCAGGCCTATAGATGTGGAATACCTTCGGATTTCAATCCATCCACGCAGTTGTGATCGATAAACTCTGAAGAACCCACAAGAGCTAAAAGTGAGAGAGATAGTGCCACTGAACGTCAGCTTGTGATGATGAGGAGCATCTCCTGTCATCTGTATGGTCATATTAAACCCTCATCACCGCTGGATTTGTTAGCCGAGTTCCAGCATCAGACTGATTGGGCCCCAGCAACCTGAGTTGCATCTGCCGTCGTTCCCAGAACAGCGACGTGGGTAAGCGGGCGAGAGGTCGAAGGTCACCCCACGGGAGTGGGACTCCAGCCAGCGGAAAAGAGACACGATCCCTCACGTGTGACACCCCATTCTGCACGTCTATCATATAAAATAATAACACCCGCAACGGTATCAAGATCTGGAGCGATGCTACATGTGTAACTACAAGCGAGAGTGACACATGTCGACACGCGTGTAATAAGCGGCATATTCACACTGGCGACGCCCCTCTGGCGCTGTAATTGGCGGGTGTTGCGATCCCGCCTGCGCTTTCCGCCGCGCGCCTTTTGTCTGCGCCTTTTAGTCTGCGGATATCGCTGCGGCATCCGCCAGCAACAAGCCATCTTCTCTCCTCATTTATATCAATTAGCAGGGGACGATAATGCAGGCCGGGAGGCTCACCATGGCACGGCGTTACGGCGACAGTGTGGCCATCCATCCAAAAGCCGCCGCGCTTTTTCACCGCTAGCCGAGGACGGGGCCGAGCCAGCCAGCGCTCTGATAATTAGTTATTGATTGAGAACAATGAGGCGGCGTGGATGGCTGTATTAGCTCGGTGCCGGCGGGTCGCATCTCCGGGGACCCCCCCGTGAGCTGTTGGGCCGCATCCCGGCCTCCCCCACATGGTCCCCCCCACCCCCCCCTCCCCCACATGGTCCCCCCCCCCCCCCCACGCCCACCCCAGTTCCACTTCCATCGGTTTCTCCACCTTCAGGAATTTAACAACGAGGAAAGGCTGAGACTCTGCATCCATCTTACAGTCGCTTAAAAACATCCGGCTGGGTGAAAGACTCGCCAGAGATTTAACCCTTTGCTTAGCAACACCAGAGTCACCCGGCTGTAAAAAAAAATAAAAAAATCAATCATTCCAGAACCATTTATCCAGGCCAGGATCTATGACAGGCTGAAGTCTATCCCAGGAAGCACTGGGCAACAGAGAGGGGTGCCATGAACAGGATGGCAGTCTATCACAGGGCACACACACACACACACACACACACACACAATTGTAGAAATTCAAAGACACCAATTCACCCAACTCCATGCAACGTGCAAACTTGCCGAGCAGGGGGTGAAAGTTGAACTCGGGGGATGTGAGGCCACAGTGTGACTCCCTCAGGTACCACACTGCCCGTGTCAGACAGATGAATTCCTCATAACCACAAACCTACAAAGCTGACAGGTTTAGGGTGAGGGGCGAAAGCAGTTCGTCCATAGAGTGAGTGGGAGATGCTCGCACATACATATATAAGGAGAGAGATCACTGGAGGTATGTGAAATGAAGGAGACGTCTGTCTTCTCTCTGATCACGATGCATCCTGGCAGATGAACCTGCAAACGGTTAATAGCCCAGTGAAGGACGAGCAGTGAATACCAATCAGTCCGTGTGGGTTTGAAGGGAAGACAGAACAGCAGGTGCATGTTGGTTTTTTACGTTTCTTGCTTTAGGCAGGTGAGCGTGCGGAAGAGTGACAGCTCAGGTGACGTGGCGTCCTGCCCCCCCCCCTCCCACCCCCCACGCACCTGGATAATCATCTTGGAAAAATCAAGCTCCTCTGAAGGTGGGTTCGAAAGCACAGAACCGGGATTCACCAAAGCCGGATCCGCAGACCTGTCAATAACCATCTGAAACAAGCCGACGGTCCCTCCTTGCAGTATATTACGAACTTTGGGAGTGTAAATGTCCATGTATGTCACATGTGTGTGTTTCGCAGCCGAGGTACAAGACAGGGGGCCTCGTGAATCACGTCCTTCACCCCACTAACAGTCATCGCAGAAACTCCCACAGTTCATCGATTCGCTCCGACGTTCCATTCGCTCAAGTCTGCAACACAGTTTGTTATTTTATTGTTAAACCTGTTTATTCTGTGGTTGTACTATCCACACTGCTAGTCTCATTCCAGCAGCTTTCCCTCTCCGCCCTGCACGGCCTGGCGTGATCCGTCCAGTACCGAGCTGCCTCCTGTCCTGGTACCAAGAGCAGGACTTGGGCTTGCCAACACAGCCAAAACACCTGGAGCAGCCCAGTGATTGTAACAGACTCGTTTGATCCTACGGGGCTTGGCTCCATCTGTGTTACAGTCATGAGTTTCCAGCAGAGCAATCAGCCTGTGACGGTGACCTCAGCCCAGCTGCATCTGCTGTCTGCAGGAGCAACAGGGGAGACCAGTGGCCTTCTGGACTTCTACTTTAGGTCTGATGCTTCAAACCACCAGAAAGGGTATCATTGTCACACCCTTGAGCAAGAGAGCTCAACCGGATCTGCTCCATTGAAGATGCTGGCGGGAAATCTCCAACCTACTTTAGGAAAACGGACACCACCACCACCACCATCATCACGGCAAGTGTCCTGCTACATGTCGCATGTCAGATCAAGCTCAACCCATCTCATCCTGACATTCGTGGCATATAGTGATTAAGTGATCAATTGATCACATCATGAACACCTGCACAAAATTAGATCGAGGACTCCGCATTAGTTTGGAAATAACAGCATTAAAAAAAGTAGCATTAAATGTGCTTCGGGTGACAATTACTGGTTTCTCGGCGAGCGATTCTCAGAGGCACCTAATGTTCAATATACTCATTTACTATATGTGTGTCCATGAATCCCAATTACCGTGTGTTCAGGCTATTCTTGGCTGAGGGCCATTATGTGCCTGTCATTGCTGTCCCGCCAAAGCAGATGAAGCTGTCAAACTATTCATATATGTACTCTGCCCCCCCCCCCCCCCCACACACACACACACTGACCAACCACCCGCACAAATGCCTACGTTCAGCATCCCATGGAAAATACGTCCAGCTTCAAAGCAGTGGGGTAAAAGGTTGCACGGCAGGTCAAGGGTCATGCAAATTTTGAAAGGGAGTTCCGTCGTCTTGAAACCCATTTCCATTGGTCCCCCCCGGCCCCCCTTAGGCCCCCCTGGGCTTCCATTCAGCAGAGACTTAGGCTGAATTGGCAGAAGCTTTCAGAAAGCCTGGCAGGCCCGCCATCCCGGGTAGCCATCTGCTAACATCTCTCTCAGCCTCACTCCACAAGGGTCATGGTGGGACCCCGGATCCCAGGCCAGGCGCGGCCACACGGACCGGCGGGACGACCGAGACCAGAATTCCATGCTGAAGATGTTTTCTTCTGCTGACAATTCATAGCGGGGCCGTTCGCCCCCCCCCCCCCCCTTTTGTTTGGGAGGAGATTACCTTCCAGGGATCGGGATGGGACAACTGGGAGGGGACCCCCCCCCCCGCAGCAGCGAGAGAGAGTGGCCTGTCAGCTCCGGCCTGAAATCAATTTGCCGCTGCCTCTCTCGCTGTCCGAGCCCCCCCCCCCCCCCCCCCCCTTTATGGATCACTTATTTACTCCTGTGTTATAAGGGCTTCCCATGTAATTCATTCCGATTTAATATTACGCCCTCGGCTGGGACTGGTTACGTGAGATGATCACACATTTTTACATAACGTTCAAATCAGAAAATTATGCCTTTTTAAAAGCCATCACAATTTGGTTTACAATCCAAGTACAAAATTCACAACATCTAACGATCTTTTGCACACATTCCATTGCTTGTAGAGTGTTTAGAACGGAATTATCAGATATGACTCCCAACAGTAACCTCCTTTGCTCGTTACGAAAAGCTATGCGACAGATTTATCACGCCGTCCCGTATTAACCTCTATTTACATCTCATAAGCCACGTTGACGTCAGAGGGGCCTTTACCGGCCACATTAATAACTTGTGACGGGGATATCCTTATAAATAAATCATATGGGCAATGAGATGCAGATGTGAAGACATGATGTGAAGTGTGATATCAAGAGTAAAATTTCAGATATCCCGGCTAAATGTTAACAATCCTTAACTGTGCCACAACCTTGGCCTTTGGGTCAAATTTCAGTTCTACTCAGTAAGCTTCATTTTTTCAAATGTGCTTCATCTCTTTAAATTTGTCAGATTTCGAGAACAGAACAAGAACGAGTCGAATTCATTGTAAGAGGGAGAAACTTTGCCATAAGCAGGAGCTGGTCTGAAGTATCCCCCCCCCCCGCCCCCCCCCCGCCTGCTTCAGACACACAAAACACGAAATAACATCAATAAGCAGCAGGCAAACTGACAGGCCGGTGGACAAGCTGAAATAGCAAAGGTTAGGGCCTCGGGGGAGGTGTGGGTGTCGAAAGGCGTCTTCGGACTTAATAAACCCGGGGAAGATGGGACAAAGCCTGAGGGTATCTCCCGGCTCATCCGCAGCCCAGGGCCACGGCAGGCAGCCAGAATACGTGACCGCAAACATAAACATGTGTACAGGACATGGCCGTTACCATGGAATGAGAAGCCTGACAAATTTAAGGGCCATTTATTACATCGTGACGAACCGGGAAGACTCTATGAAATATGATTTAAAAAGATGTTAACACCTGAAACTCTGTTTGTAAAGAAAAAGGGAGTGAGGGAACGTGCTGACTTTTGGGTCATGATGCCCCCTGTCTGTCTACCATCATCATCATCACCATCATCATGACCACAATCACCATCATCATGACAATCACCATCATCACCATCATCATCATCATCACCATCACCATCATCATCATCATCATGACCACAATCACCATCATCATGACAATCACCATCATCACCATCACCATCATCATCATCACCATCATCACCATCGACCACCATCACCATCATCATCATCATCACCATCATCATCATCATCATCATCATCATCATCATGACCACAATCACCATCATCATCATCAATCATCATCACCATCATCATCATCATGACCACAATCACCATCATCATCATCCTCATCATCATCCTCATCAACATCACCATCATCATCATCATCATCATCATGACCACAATCACCATCATCATCATCATCACCATCATCCTCATCATGACCACCATCTTCCTCACCATCACCATCATCACCATCTTCCTCATCATGACCACCATCTTCCTCATCATCACCATCATCATAACCTTCCTCATCATCATCTCCAGTTGAAGGCTTTGGTGCCTTGTCCCTTGGTAAGCAGCATACACCTTGCGGGCATCTTTAATGTCTTATGCAAATCAAGGGTACCAAAGTAGTCCATGTGTCCCCAAAGCAGGTGAGCCCAGTCACCCTGCAGTGCGATTCGGGAAGCCCTGCCCTCAGGGGCGGCAGGCAGCTGCCTGAGCGACAGCATGCCCACAGACAGGCCATGTCTAAATCCTTTCATTAAAGGCAGAATGACAGCTAACATCCTCATGTTAAGATCTGCCGAGAAAGGCGATGGCACTATCAGTCTAAATAGCAAGGTGTGAAAAATAAGTGTTATTTTTTCTCTAGATCTTTATTTGGAGTCAGATATGAATTATGTTGCTAATAATGTCCGTCCCTCATGTCCTTCATATTGATAAATCGAGTCACTTCACAGTGTGAATTTCTCATCTTTCACTTTGTCTGTATCACTGGTCTTCTGCTCGGCATCCCAGTTACAACCGCTTCCCTTCTCCTCCCTCCTCACAGCTGCTGGGTTTGGTTCCTCCCCAAAGAGCAGATGGGTCACCACCGAAAAGGGCCCCACCGCTAGGGGGCTAACGAGTCATCCGCAGACAAAGGCGGGTCGCAGGACCGAAGATACGCAGCAAACCTTCGATGGCACGTCGTCTGAAAAGGTGTCACCGCCAACCCCCCCCATTCATTACGTGACATTTTCCAGAAGCAGCCGGGTGACCAGCGTGCGGCAGGCCTCAGCGTGAGGCAGGCCCCAGTGTGCGGCAGGCCTCAGCGTGCGGCAGGCCCCAGTGTGCGGCAGGCCTCAGCGTGCGGCAGGCCTCAGCGTGAGGCAGGCCCCAGAGTGCTGCAGGCCCCAGCATTCGGCCTCTTTTCGCTCCTGTGTGGACCTTCCCGTCTTAGTTCGGCTCAGTACATCATGTACTCCGTATTTCATCGCTTCGGATTTCAAACCCCTTTCTCTTACGGTTACCATGTTGTTATCATCTAGCCCGTTTTTCCCACAGATATGCGATGGGTCCTCAGCTCCAATTATGGAATTATGTTCCTGTCTCTCTACTTCCAGAATGCTAAGGAGAGCCTTCTGGCATGACGAGAGGCAGATTAGCTATTAAAAGTTTCCCAGAGTTATCTCCTCGGGATAAGGAATGGAGCTGTTCGTCACATAACAACGCTACAATCTTCACACGGTACCTATTCAGTGTTAATTGCATAAGAATCCGTATTCCCACAGACCGCAGCTATCAATTAAAAGCGGCGTATGAAAGTGCGTGGCCAGAGAGGGACCCGCAGCCTCGCGCACGCACTGCCCGTTAATGGGAGTCGGCGAGCGACGCCCACGAGCCTTCGCTTTCACACCTTGAGTCAACTCGTTATCGGTGTTAATTAGGCGAGCCGCGGAGCTACGCGGAGTGCTGAGTAGCCCAGATTCGAGCTGTAATGATGGCTGCTGTCTGACGGACAGAAGACGCGTAGTGCAATGGAGTATAAAATGATTATCCTGAATCCCCGAGGTGACCCTGAGGGTAAATGTAATAGGACGAGGCCGGCAGCCAATCAGGTCGTCTTAGGCCTGCATGGCCCGCCTCCCTCCATGATGCCCCCACTGCATACCGGCTTATTTAATAATCCATTGGGTTCTTTTATTAATTTAGTCTGAAATTGCAGAGCATCCATCCTCACAGTGCGTCATCCTCGCGAAACCAACAGGAACAACCAAAAAAACTATGAAATATAATTGAAAGATCAGTTACAAATGAACTTTGGAGGCATGGACAAGGGAAAAAGTACAAATGTACTGTGCAGAGAAATGTTCCACGAGCCAGTTTGTGTAATTACTGATGATGACTGCGACTGCCATCGACAGCACAATATGGCGCTGCAGATTTTTCAGGTTACTCTCAGCATATGCTTTTCTAAATTATTGGTTTTGCCAGTTAATTCCAGATAAATGTGGCCTCTGCCATTTCAGCTCCACCCTCTGCTGAAATTATTTTCAAATAAGGTTCCTTCTCAATGTTTCCATGACAACTACTGGGGTGTGGCCAAGTCCAAATCTATCTTTACAACCCAAAATCTACGCTATTTGTCCAGTACCAAACTATTGCATATTGGCCTTCGGCAGTAAATTAGTTATGAAAGGCCATCTTATCTTATTTATGAAAATCCCACATTTTTCAGTGTCTGTAATCGATCGATCATTTAGCTGGATGTGTAAATATCGACAGACACACACAGACTTCACAGTTCAGATTATACATGCGTATAACAACTTCAAACACATTTTGTGAACTTCACAGTATGCGTTCTGAAGTTCTTCTGTGTGAGCTTGAATTAGCCGAGGCCTCGTGTCGACATTTCAGCGACATAAATGTGCCATTAAATGCCATATGTCCCTGGGAAGATATTAACTCCTGCAGGATTTAAAAAACAATCAGAAGAAACTATTTCTTTCCTGAATAAATGCTTCCTGCGTGAGATCAGAGTTCACTTTCAGAGGATGAGAGCTCTGATACTTACACATAGCAATTATGACATTCTTTCAAGACAGCGTAAGCGCCGGATAATTTATATAAATGCTTAACATCATTTAAAAAAAATACATTATTATTATTTTGTCATTAATTTTACTTAATGAAAGTAAAATGTATTCATTTAATGACCTCAGGTTAACTGAATAAATGAAATTAAAGCCCTTCGTTGCCTTTGCGACTGGTTAATATAACTCAGAGAGTTCGCAGAAGTTTGCCGTTTAATCCGTTACCATGATAACCAGAATCGTGCGGCATATCTGAGAAACGACTGCGGGAAATTTCAGGAAATAAAACTTAGGACGATTGGATATGAACACGGCAGACGTGCAGCCGCCTGGCAGCCTCTTTCCTGGTATCAGCAGAGGCGGCTCCGTTAGCAATCAGGGATGAGGAGACTGCTGGCTGGCTGGGAGTTCCTGGAAGCTTCCGGAAGGATCCTCCTGATCGGAGCCGTGCCTCTGTGCCCACTGTGCCCATGACTCCTCCCCTCCTTCATCTGGTCGTCTGTGTGGCCCGTTACCCCGTTTAGCAAAATACGCTAATTAATACAGCTTCCAAACCTTATTAAAAGAAAGCATTTGACTCGGTACTAAATGTATTCATCTACACTTGAGTCCCGAGACAGGCGTGCATATTATCTCAGGCCTTAATATCTAAATAAATAAATGTATAAAATAATCCCCCTGACAGCAATTCTGAAAACAGTCAATTAAAGCTCTTTAATAAGTTCCGTGAATGGCCAAAACCTAAGTGTGTTTATGTCTGGTCTGCTTAAGCAGCGATAAACTGACAGCCCAATGAACCAAAAAGTCCTTCAGACTGCATTTCATAAATCCTAATATGGATTTTTTTTAGTACTTAAACCATGAATGGAAATTTCTTCAAACTGCTTACGGCTGCAGAACATCTCCAGCGTAACTGCCCAGATTATCTCAAAGCTGAACCCTGTCAGTCTTGGAGCAGCCTGATAAATGGTTTTCCTTGTAACATTCACATACTTACTGGTCAACAGCATGACAATGAACACATATTACAGCTGATTACTCTGTGCAGCCTTTGTCACCCTCATCAGTGTTTATGAAGGGACCAAAGACATTCTTAACCCAGATATTCTAGTCCAAAACTTGCTTCTCAGGGCAGAAATGGCTATTTTCTAACACGGGGGGGGGGGGGGGGGGGGGTCACTTATTGTTCAGCTATGAAGAATAGTGCATTTTACCATCGGTGATGGATTTTTAAATCACATAACGTAGCATGTTAAGCCCGTAGCAGCTTATTAAAATGGGTTTGAGCTGCTTTGGTCTTGTGTGCTGTGAGTGACGTTTTGGCCTGACTGGAGAGCCAGCAACCCCGCTCAGTATCGCTCGGGCATGCGGGGATGTCCGGCTGGGCACGATCTCTCCACAGCCCCAGAGGCACAGCAGCGTCCTAATGAGGAGGCTCCCTAACTGCCCATCAGGAGTGGCAGGGCCAGCAGTGGAATTTTGGGAATATGACCCCCACTCCATGACCCTCCTCGGCTGTCAAAATGAAGCCGTCATTCAGGCGAGTCGTCATCCTCATTCACATTCTTGGCCTCTGTGCCACTTCACTGGCCTCCTGTCTGTCCAGCCTTCCCACATTTAAAGGGGACATTTCGTTAAGTCAGAGAGTCGCTATTTATAATTTGTAATGTTAGTTGTTTAATATAATTCTGGTGAAATTATGCTATCAAATTATTGGTGTTTTTCTTTAGTATAATATATAATGTGTTTGTGTATAATGTATTGATTTCTGGACTAAATGTTATTTTCAGGGGAGTGAATGAGAGAGAGAGAGAGAGAGAGAGGGGTGAGTGGGGAGTTCGAGTGACGGCCAGCAGGGAAGAGCTAAGTGTCTGCAGCCAGATTTTGGTTGAAACCTACACAACGGGTAATGTGGTTTGCTAAACAGCATCTTTATTCACGTCCTGAATCCCTGGGGGAGCATTATTTGATAACAAAATGTAGGGTTACAGAACGTATGCCTCATAGGGAGTCTCAGCATTTTTACTGCAGACTGAAGTACCCATGTCTCCTAAGGAGTCACAGTGTTTTAATGCAGATTGAATTACTCATGTCTCCTAAAGAGTCACAGTATTTTTTTTTTTGCAGGCTGCGGTACCCATGACTCAGAAAGAGTCACAGTATTTTCACTGTGGATTGACCGAGTCTCGTCGGGAGTCACATCTATTTTTTTAATTGCAGATTGAAGTTCCCGTGCCTTAAACGGAGTCACGGCACTTTTGCTGCGTCAGCAGCTGGCCAAGCCTGAGGTCAGTCGGTGGTGGGGGTCAGAGCTGCCGATTGGGTGTCAGTTCCATCGCAGATACTTGCCCAGAGAGACTGGACAAGTCTAAGTGAGACATTCATCCACTCTAATTTGTATTTACTCCCCCTTCCTACTGTGGCTAGAATTACGGTGTCCTTATCTCAGGATGTGCGCTATCAGAAATGAACGCTCCTATACAGACAAGGGCGGCTGTTTCCCTAACCTTCGGAAACTTCCAGCAAAGATGGCAGTAACTAAAAAACAACATTACAAAACGTGTCATTTAGAAATAAATTGCACCATATTTTGCTAACTTAAATGCTATACATTTTACATAAAAACAAGATACGTAAAATGATTAAAAACAAATACAATATTAATATTAAAGACACATGATAATGAAATATAATATTTAACTTTGCAGAGTCTAATTATGAAATGAAAAACTATGCACATGAAATAAAATTTAGAGTCATAATCTCCGTGAATGAAAACACTAACAGAGCAGAAACCAGAAGATCGGATCGCTTCAGTAAAACGTCCCCCTGGGCAGCCATTACTACACTAATTTCTCATCATGATTACCACCCAGAGACCCCCTCAAATACAGAAACTGCCCTGCAATGCATTCTGGGTCGTCCAGTGGCGATTAGAATCATTTTGATTGTCTGGGGCGCCACCGATGCACCGTCCCAAGCGTGCTGTAGGTCTCCGCGTGGATGTGACGACTCTGAGCGCCGGGGGCCGCCCTGAGGGGGGCCTGTCACACACACTGCGCCACGGCAGAACCGGAGCATGAGAGAAAGTGGCACAAAGTAACAGATTAATAACATTACACATTTTCAGTTAATACTCACCAAGATAATAATAGTAATTATTATTATTAATAGTCATAAAGATTAATCAGCATCCTATAATAGTGTTTGATGTCTTATTAGTACACTATACTAGTACAGATATTACAGGCATTGTGGGTTTTTTGGATTAAATATTTAAAAAAAAATTAAAAATAAAAAAGAATTTTTATCCCAGCTTGTTCAACTTTATTTTGTAATAACCTACAATAATATCTCAGATTCTGTGAGTAAAATATTACTGTTTTGCGAGTTGCGTGTGAGTGTGTTATAGTAAGTGAATTACCTCTTCAAACTAGAAAAAGTCAGTCACTTGATGATAATCGTTTGAAACCTACTTGCTGATGGGTCTGACAATATATTAGCTTAATTAAGACAGACAATAAAACGAACTAAACGAAAAGACGGTGAACCCTGGTCCAGATCCCCTGGATCGTACGTCATCCGAAGCCCCAAATTCGGCTCACTGCTTACACACACACACATACACACACACACACACACACACACACACACACACACACACACACACACACACACACACACACCTCAAATGCCTTTGAAGGTTTACCTCCCAAACAGCACAGAGACGGCGGCCGCAAGAAACCTGTGCCGAACGTCACCATTAGTAGAAGCAGGAGTAGCTGCCTATTTTTTTTATTAATATAAAAGGTAACCTTTCAAGAAATATGAAACATAAATAAAATCTTCACATGCATAGATAAATAAATTAAACAATAAAGCCATATCAATTAACATTTTGGAAAGTTGCTAAATATTTAGCAAGTCACTGAAAACTTTACCAATTTTAACAATTTACAGATTTATGCTGCTTTAACATACGGGCTCATAAAAGTTCTCTATATTATTATGAAGCATTATTATATAATTTATTGTAAAAGCAATGACTGTACCTTCAAAGGCAGCTGAACGTTTCGCGTCTGTGGTTACCGCCGAGGACCTTCTCCCCGCATCTCCGCCCAGCCTGTGTACAAGATCTGGGGGATTTTCTCCTCTTATTCCCCAAGGTTTCGCTCAGACCTTCTAAGGCTGTTTGGGATTCTTCCCCAGACAGACTCTCACAAGCCTGTCCACAGGTGCCCTGCGCTAAAACGATGATCTGTACATTATTCCAGTTGCTTTAGGGTTATACTATTTATTTGCTAAGCAGAATAATTGTTCTTCTAACCCTAACAGAACCCGAACAGTTAGATTATCTAACAAACCTTCAGATCTTAAAGCCTAGGATCCGCATTTGGACGCCTCCACGAGTAGTTTGTCTTTAACCTTTAACAAAAGGTATGTTTGGAACAGAAAGTGCTTTAATCACACTACTATCAGAGACTGTTCCCTTCTGTCCACACCAGGACTGGGTCCCTGTTTCTGCTCTACTTTGACGTTTTTTGCTCATTCATACGAATTGCGGAGATGGATTACAGGTCTGGGATCTGTCCGTCACCTGAGACAGGGCCTTTCAGTGGTGCCTTAATGAATTCTGAGCTTTAGGTGGCCCAAACGTCCTTGGTCTTGGACACCCTGTGTGTGTGTGTGTGTGTGTGTGTGTGTGCGTGTGTGTCGGGCGAGGGGGGGGTTCTTAGACAAGAACAGGAAGCAAATTCTGGAAGTGCCTCTTGCTGGCTGAGCACAGGGCCGGTCACGCTCATGCTAACCCTGGGCGTATGACAGCGCTGCGCATCCAGGCAGACCAGGTACGTCCTTCAGAAGCAGCCTGCTTTCCTTTGGCAGGCTCTGCCTTCCTTCCGGCTCTCTCCTCAGCCATCGGGACTCTTATCTTGCCGAGTGGCGGGGGGACTCCATTAGAATGTGCCCACCGCGGTGATCCCACCTCCCCCACACACCCCCGCCCCGCCAAGCATTATGAAGAGAGTGACAACAACCGGAGTGACAGACTGCCCCCAGGGATGACACCTGTCACCGATGGGAGTTTGCTAATCTACAGACCTCATTTTGTTTGAACGTCTCGTCACCTCGCTGTCAAATCCTCGTCTCGCCGCTCTCCGCCGTTCTGGCGGTCCCTCTCGTACCCCCCCCCCCCCACTTCACAGAAGCACCACCCCCGGTCCCCTCGCCCTCTCACCCTACGTCAGCTTCAGCTCCATCGTCTTTTCGTTCGTTTTTTTTTTCCCGTTTGCGTTTTCTCCCTCCTTACCGTGAGAGCAAATGGAAGTGCGGGGCCGGCGGCATCTCCGCGCGCGGATCGTCACGGACGACGGCTGGGAATTAATGCACAGGATAACGAGGCTCAGGCAAGGACTGGAGATGACGAGCTCGTTAGCGTTATCATTTTATTATCGGCTACAGTCGTCCTCTAGCTACGCGTCAGGGAGAGCGCGCGGGGTGCGTGATTGCTGAAGGTAGCGGCTTCCGTTAAAATGCAGAAAAATGGACATGCAAACGTACACTTTGCTGCTCTGTTTGCTGACAGTGACCAGTGACTTGGGCCGCGGTGACCTCAGCAAAAACGCCGTTAAGTCATCCCCCAGAGGTCCGGCTGTCATGGCTCTCCAGGACACCATGCCCCCCCCCACGTCCCCCCCCCCAGAAATATCTGTTCCATGTCTGTGTGCCAAACCTGTATTGTAATTATAATGTAATTCATTATGTGTAGCCTGCACATGTCACAGTGGATGTGTCTATCCAGGCGTGGCCGTGCAAGTGCCCCCCCCCCCCTCCCCCGCATCCCGTGGCGTCCTGCTGCTCCCATTCACACACAAACCTCAACTTTGACACCGATTCTGTTTCCTTTACATTAGCTGATGAAGATATTACTGACGGCCTGACAGCCCCAACCTGCTATCCGTCTCCTGAGCTGCTGCCTCCGCCGTTCAGGATTAACGTTGAAAAAAAGAAAAAAACACTTATGCCAGCAAACAACCACCAAAACAGTGCAAAATAGCACAAATAATTTCATTATGTTCCACATAACAGTTTCAATCGAGAGTTTAAGAAGAGTTTCTCATTATAACGACCAGGGCTGGAAATTAAGCTCACCAATTGCCTGAGGTAAGTAATTTAGATGCAGAGTGAGTACAAAAAAAACAGAATAGTAGCCTGCTGGTCAGAAAATAAACAGTGAATTTTGGGCTACATTTATTACCGAAGGAGCTCATCTGGCTACAGAAAGTCTCTACTTCCACCCCTGCTAAGGACATTACTTGTAACAATGTATTAATTTAAATAGCACAACTGGTAACAGATTAACATTCTCTCACATTTCTTCATGGACTTTTCAGTGCAACGTTTGCCATTAACAGATAATTAGCAATTAATAAAATGACAATTTTACCTGTGACAGATCTTACAACACAGTTGGGGTCATTTCCCTACTCGTCTACTGGAAAAATAATCTTATACCAGTTGGAGTGAAAACAGCCTGTCGGGATGTAAAGAGCATCTGTGTCACAAGTGATCGGTCTCGTCTAAAGATCAGTTCTGTCAGGCTCAAAAGGGCTGCCATGATGCTAAAAACAGGTGTGTCACCCCGGTAAAGCACACTGAATGCACACACACACTTTACAAATGGATCTCGTTCAGCGACCCTGGTCCTTTGTAAGGTTTCCCGTAAGACGTACAGGGTGATCCTGACGGAAAATGGTGCAGTCGCCTTGCTCGTTGGGATGCTCTACGCTGAAGAACTGCCAATTAGCGTCTCCAAATTAATGACTGCCTGGTAGCCCCTGCCGGAGCGGTCACCATGGACCGGCGTACCCGTCTCTCCCCCGAAGCACCTTCAATGCAGAATTAAAGAGCGAGTTACACCTGGTGGTGTCGGCATGCGTCAGACTCGAGCAGAAAGCGGCGGCTGACGAGAGCTCAGGGTTAGTGTTTCAGATACACAGGCCTCTGAAGTAACATCTGCTTCTTATGCTCCTGTTCCACCACCTCATACACTTATCGCCGAGCCACACAAACACAGGGTGCCTGTCCACCTCTGATGGTTCATCTCACTCTGAGAGATGACACCCATTTGCCTGCGGAGGTGTCCTCTTCTTTACTGGCTTACAGGCCTGTTTTATAACTTTTGCATTACGCTGTGGTTATTGAGAGCTCGCTAAAACATTACAGCAATACCCCTTTATCTGTTGATTATTATTCATGGTTTCATACAGACTTGCAAAAAACTGTTTTTTTGGCAAGATTATGGATTCTAACAATGCTCACGCAGCTGATGGTTTCAGATATCTGCTCGGGACTCTGCTCTCCCCGTCCACCTCTGGCCAGCAGGGGGTGCTACACCTGGCGCCTGAGCACTCGTTCAGAAAGGAGGCTCTTCACGTGAACACTGAGCAATGAGAGCGGGCCCGTTGTGTATCGAGTGGCAGGTGCGCAAGCCCTGAAAAGACATGAGCTCCAGGCCACCAATACCACAGTGACTGTCCCTCTGCACACCTGTGCCGGTCCCGTGAAAAGTGTATCAGGGATCATCACCATCAATGACGAATCAATATACATCATCCTGATATTTATCAGAGTGCCAGTTCAGAATGAGAGGAAGCAGCTAAAAAAAGAAAAATACTCAAAAAAGCCCTCAGTTCTCAAGGGAGTCGCTGGTCTCGTTGCCATGGGTTTGGGGATCTGAGGCACATTCGTAATCATACAGACAAACAAACAAAAATATTCCTTTAGGCAGCGCACCAAATTCCACAGCTCTGATATACTCTATAACAATATTCCAACTGATTTGTGTTTGGACAACAAATAAATCAAAAACAAGTGGTTGGAATATCAGACATTGAATAGCGGATTTACTAGCCATCCCTTTTTCCATTCCCACTGACAGTCTCGCTTGTAACTCCATCCAACATCTCATCTTCCATTCCCACCCAACCATCTCATCTTCCATTCCCACCCAACCATCTCATCTTCCATTCCCACCCAACCATCTCGTCTTCCATTCCCACCCAACCATCTCGTCTTCCATTCCCACCCAATCACCTCGTCTTCCATTCCCACCCAATCACCTCGTCTTCCATTCCCACCCAATCACCTCGTCTTCCATTCCCACCCAACCATCTCATCTTCCATCCCCACCCAACCATCTCGTCTTCCATTCCCATCCAACCATCTCGTCTTCCATTCCCATCCAACCATCTCATCATCCAATCCCACCCAACCATCTCCTCTTGTATTCCCACTCAACCATCTCGTCTTTCATTCCCACCATCCCATCTTGTCTTCCATTTCCGCCACCCTGTTACAATTTGACTGCTTACGCCACAGTCATTCTGTCACCTCAGACCGTACCATGCAAAGCTTCTGCACTGTGAGAGCTTCATCTGAAAGGAGAACCCCCCCCCCCATCCCTACCCCCCCCCCCATCCCTACCCCCCCCCCCATCCCTACCCCTACCCCCCATGGGAGGCACCACACACACAGAGTGAAAATTTCACCAAACTAGTGTGTTGCCCCTTTAAAACAAATATCCAATTTACCAAGAAAGACCAACAAGACTGTCCTTGGTGCGTGCTGCAATTAAGCGTAAGACAATGACACATTTGTCTCTTTTGAAACACCGAGGTAAGAGACGCGTCTTTTGAAGTAAGGGTCACTCTATAAAACAAAGTCTTCCTTTGAAAGCTGGATAGCTGTGGCCTTGAGCTCTCTGCGCCACTCTG
The DNA here is from genome assembly GCF_023856365.1 of Brienomyrus brachyistius. Lineage (NCBI taxonomy): Eukaryota > Metazoa > Chordata > Actinopteri > Osteoglossiformes > Mormyridae > Brienomyrus > Brienomyrus brachyistius. Next base: position 4,792,693 of record NC_064543.1, on the reverse strand, counting down.
ATGTTCAATAATGAAAAGAAATCGCACAAACTCAGCTAATGCTGACGCTAGAGCACTAATTCTGCTCCTTTGATATGAGACCCCATATCAATTAGAAATTAGCTATTAAAGGACTTTAAATGAATATTAATTTAGCTGCTGCTGGCCATCAAAAATACTCGAGTTTGTAAATGAAGCAGAAGACATTATTACATTAACTCTTTGCGCGTTGAGAAGCGAGCAGAGCTGGGGAAACCTTCAAATATTTCATTTAAAAAAATGTAGGTTAAGAGAGTGTTTGGTTTGCATTTTACACTCTGAGAAAGTTTATTTTTTCTGCCAAAAAGCAGCAGAGGCCTACTGGGACCACTTAAAGTTACTGCCAAGTACTGTCCAAGAGGCACAAAAGCCTTGAAGCGCGCACACACACAGCGGTCTCTCTCAGAGCCACTCAGTGCAGCCTGAGAGAGCTGCTGGTTTACAGGCCTGGCTTTCTGCAGAAGTGAAACGGGATTAGTCTCTTTGTGAAGCCCACAATGCTGAGGGGAATTAGCGATGGTTGTAGGCACTTAGAGAGGCTCTCACGTTGAAGCTTATCCCAGATTTTGCACAATAATCATTTGAATATCAACAGTGTTTTGCAACTACAGCGCTAATGTATAAACTTCTTGCTTTTGAAAGGTTCAAAATCCCCACAAATGGTACCAGAGAGCCCCAGCACTCATTTGGAGCCTAAAGTGGGGAAAAATTCTAAATTCTGCTAGTCTTCTATTTTTCCAACTCCAGATTTTAGTCGCGAAACAGGGAGACCTCTGAATAAAATATATCTGTCGCTGGCAAAACACACGGAAGACCACTCATTCTGAGAGGCAGCGGAGTTAGCAGACTCATCTAGCTTCAGGTCTGCACGACGCATTGCATTATTAAAAAGAGAAAAATTAGCTTGCTAGTCAGTACACATGGTTTCAATCCACAAGTGTGAATTTTTTATGTAGTCAATGGTTACATACGTGTCAGCTACAGTTATGAAGCACACAGTGAATGTAAACAGCGATTCAGCGGGAGTCATTTACACAGCCTTTAGAAGCAAGTGCACCAAAATCTGGATAGTCTGAGCTTACCCCACACAAAAGTATTGTCCTTGGTTACAATGCGTTCGGTGAGATCAGCGGATTCCTTAAAGGGTCCGGCCTGAATACGAATGACGAGAAAGGAGCCGGCCGCTTGGACAAGGCCGACACTCCGAATGGAGATCGACGGCAAACGCCGGAATTAGGGAGAAAGTTACACGTGGCATCAGCGTAATAAAACAGAACGATAAAACTGCGGAGATGATTCCTGCAAGAGCAAATACCATTCAGGTAAGGTTTATTTTTTTGAAAGGTTCGCAGTGAAGACTTTACTGGGATGAGGGAGCTGAACAGCACATTCGACATCGGGGGGCAAGATTTAAAAGGAGCTGAATTCAGAAAACCACCGCTTGCTGTTTAATTGAGACATTTCGACATGACTGGGCCTGTCCCGTCCACTCTAGGCTCACTACTCTCACTACAGTCCCCCATTGAAGCAGACACAATGAGGCACAAGGCGAATAAAGTTACCTCCACGCGTGAATGGGACGCTCTCGGGGGGTGGTGGGTCCCACGGGTGTGAAGAGCAGGCCGCTTTGTAGGACACATCTCTAGGGTCAGGCCTCAGCTGCCTGGGCGGCTGAAAGGCGCAGTGGCAAAACTCGACAGGCCCCAAGAATAACCAATTGAATCCCATCAAATTAAGACGTCCCGTAAGGCCCGCGGTAGGTCCGGTCCACCTTCGCCAAACGCGAACATTTTACACAGAGGAACTTTGCTCTTTGGATGGTTACTCTGCATCTGAGCTCTCCCATCTGACCACGTACACCAGCATTTTCATTTTTATTTTTGTTTTATGCGGTTACACTGCAAATACAACTAGTCTCCTAAGGTAGGAAGCTTTTTTGGAGGGGGGGGGCTGGGGGGGGGGGGGTGGTATTGGGTAAACATTCCCACTGAAATAATGCCTTTGCATAATAACATGAAATCACCATGTAAATTCTCTATACTGTTTCATCTTGGTCTAGATAAAAAAAATAAAAACATTTATTTACATTCAACTGCTTTTCCTGTTCATGTTTTTAAAAATAATAAAAAAAAAAAAAGATTGTCTCTGGGAGAATTTATACCATGTTTGGCTGCATTACGCTGATCCTGTGACCTGCTGCACTTCACCCAAAACGCACTCTTGCTGAAAGTTTTTATTAATGATAATGATTCACTTACAGCTAACTGACATGCATACATATACGTATAACCTACATTTTACGGGGTAAAGGGATTTTCCTGCTTTGAACTGAAATATAATATGCTTGGATCTCAATGGGTAAGTTGGACGACACGCCAGCCACATTATGCAGGGACACCCCCGTTTTTCCTGTCGGCAGTCAGTGACACATCGACCCCTGCAGACAGACTCAGAACAAGCCCCCCCACCACTGTGCAAAGAAAGGTCCCACTGGCAGACATCTGGCCGTCGTGTGAACAGGTACGTCCAGCCCGCTCTGCCCATACATACGCTATTGGACGGCATGCGATAAACGACAAGCGGCTAATGGTAGCTAAAGCAGGGTCATCGTCAGCGGGCGTTTCACGCTCCTATGATGCGGCCATAAAAATGACCTGGTCACTTCTTGTTACCCTTGCAACCTGCTCAGAGCCAGAACTACAGGATTTGCAGCCCAAAGTATTTTTTCGGACTCATTAGATCATTTTGTCGCATTTTAAAGTCTCCGTTTTAGATGGTGTGGCATGCATCTGAGAGGTGCTGCTTTAACAGCAGCTAACAGTGGTTTTGTAAGTTAACGATGACATGCTGGGATATTCTGGAGCTTATGGCGGTGGTTACTACATTAATACGCAAGATATAACACACGACCAAAGAAATACTGGAACGGTGCCTCTTGGGTGTTACTCAGAGAAGCGACGCGCTATTTTGGTCCATATGTAATTAACTTTTTTTTTTTCAATTTTCCAAGTGTGTTAAGACCCTAGCCACACTTTTCTAGAAAACACAAGAAACCAGACTGGTGGCGTACAGATTTAACACTATATCGTATTATTATTTTATTTAGGTATTTAAAATTTTCACAGTACGAGCTGTTTGTGTCGATGCACCGGTTGCATATTCTGTTTCACAAATAATACGGCTAAGTTTTAAAACTCAGCTTGAGTTTCTTAGCGCTTGTGCGCAGGCCACTAAAAGCACGAGGGAGTGATGTTAGGGAGGAAGAAGCTGCTTTGATTCAGGCAGTTTGGTAAAAGGATATAGAGCTTATTTTATCACACCGTCTGGATACGGAGAACCCCCCCCCCCCCCATGCCTTGCACGAGTGCCCTCGTGGAAGACACGCCCATCACATTGACGGTGTCGAGCCGTTCCTGATCCCTTGTGATCTATAACGGCACCTCAGGCTTCAAACGCCAGTCTGCTGACCTTTAGGGCTCAGGCTGTTTCTCAGTAGCAGGCGGTAGATTGAAGCCATCCACTGCCTTTAAAACCAAGCCTTCCCGTGCCCTCTGAGGTGACCATCTCACACCAGAGACATGCGCAGAAACATTGGTCCTGTCCCTCTTCAGTACACGCTCCAGCAAGCACAGGAGAGTCTCATTTTAAATACAATTCAGTAAACATCCGACTTTAGACCTGAATGGTTTCATATTGTTAAAAGGAAACTTTCCACTGTTATTAAAAGTAAATCTAGATTAAAATTTACTCCAGCAGTTTTTTTTTTGCATTATTTCCATTCCGATTAGAAGAATGGACCACAGTTTTATCAAACGAGTTTGAAAAACTAGACCGAACAGGAATAAATGAAAAACTTATGAAAGTGCCCTTAATTAAGAAAGTACAGTTCGCCTGGCGCGTAGAGAAGCATCCTGCACTGTATACAAATCTAATCACGTGCTGCCAGAAATGCCGAACATCGCTTATCTGATCAAAAAGCTTGTTGCACGTGTTTATCGCAAAAAGTCAAAATATTGAAAATAGGCTGTTTCATTATATATTTTACTACAAAAAAAGTGTATTCCGGCTGTGACATAATATTTAATGATTATGTAAATATTATATGTAATTATATGAGAAATTTTTAAACATTCCAAGAATGAATGGTCCAGTTAACAACTCAAGCTAAATGAGAAGCAATATGTGATGTTAGTACCCTGTATTAATTTTACACGCAGTATACTATCGTTTCCGCTGTACACATCGCCACCAGGACTATTGAAGAAACAATTACTGTCATTCTCTCTATAGCTAATTATTCTTATTAATAGCCATGTAAATATTGGTTGGACGCTGCTTGCTGTATTTTCATAAATTAAAAATTAACTCGAAGAAGGAAAGAACGGCGGATCAGGAGAATAGCACCAGGAGAGTTGCGTCAAACCAAAAATCCATGCAGCCGTTACACAGTAAAACCCCGTCTTTAGTTTGAATCTATTTTTAATTACCTATCAGGTCAGTTCTTCTGTAAATATTTCAATAAATTAGATTTATAAACCTCCCGTCCACTTTTTAAATTCTTTTTTTTCCCCTAAGTTAAAAAAAAGAACATGTTTTACGCATGGTCATTGTACCCCACAAGTATTCATATATATTTTATAGTCGTAATTGGTGTCGGACCGTATAATAATAATAATAATAATAATAATAATAATAATAATAATAATAATAATAAGGAGAAGAAGAAGAAGAAGAAGTTTTAATATTGGTCGAAGAAATATCACTGCATTGAGTTAGAACATATTCTCTTTTTTGTAGCAGAAAATCCCATTTTAGTGGAAATCTGGATATGGATACAATTTACAGAAATAAAACTTCAGCAAACAATATTGACATTTATTCGACATTATTATCCACACTTATATTAATGTTAGCAATACGACGAATGTTGCATATTGTTTAGTTACGGGGAAACAAAATCATTGAAACTTATAGTCAGGTTCAGGTTACTTTATCCGCATAGCCAGTAAACAAACACGCACGCACACACACAAACAAGTAAATAAATAAAAACACACACGACGTAAAGGAGTATTATAATTTAATAATAAGCATCATTATGAATTATTACAGGCTGGTCATAGCTTCCATCACAGTGTTCAGTGATGGATTTTTATGAGTAAACTGGCTGCGCTTAACGTTTGACTTTTATGAGGTACTTCTTTTTAACTGTGGAACATGAGTTTAAAAAAGAAAAGAAATCTGTACTTTGTGCATGCACCTCATTTTACACGTAAGAGTCCTAATTAAAATGGATTTGTCACAATACAATAATCTGAATAGGACGCGGCCAATAAGCTATATTTGCAGCAGGGCTCTCGGGTCCCCGCCGCCGTTCAAAGAACGGAGAACACGCAAACTGCATACTGCCTCCCGCTAAAGCTGACTGGGGGACACGCCGGGCAAATGGATCGCTATTTTGGAAGAAATACTAAAAATATAAAAACCTACATATTCATGGGTAAAAACTTGCACAGCGAGTCCTCAAATTATTTTACACAAATGTTTTAATTGCGAACTTATTAGTCGGTATGTATAAAATGTAATAGGCAACAATTTAAAGACTTTAATGCCGAAAGGAACTGAGCCCACAGTTTCTGCCTCAGGGAAGCGATCTGCTGTTTTCCTATAATCTTTAAGTATATAAAACAATTTGCGCTGACTAAACACAAATATTCTGTCTATAAAAGACAAAAAAGAAAAAGTAAAAAGCACACGTCTACATAACTAATCAATCAATGGTTGTTTGTCTGAAAGCTGTCAGCTTTCTAATTGATCTGCCGGACTTAACACTTTACGTTATCCTGGGTCGCTGACCTCGTCCAACCCAAATTATTTCCGTGTTTTAACTGCAAATGTAATTTTTTTTTTTTTTTGGCATTTTACAATAAAAATTCACTAATCAATTCATGGGCCATATTAAAAAATAATAATAATAATTGGATGTGTGTTATTTCTTTTGCTCAGTATCGTGACTCGTGATTTAAATATTAGGCTGCATGTAAAATGAAATACACAGGAAATACCATTCGGATGGCAAATACTATATTTGAGAGTAGTATGAAATAAATGAACGTATATCACAAAAAACAAAGACGAACAGAGTAAAAATGAAAATAAAAAAAACAATTCGCTGTACGAAAGATGAGCAATAAAATTATATACCGTTATAAACACCAGCAGCAACAACAACAATAAATAATAATAATAATAATAATAATAATAATAATAATAATAATAATAATAATAATAATTTCATGGGATTGGAATGATTATCGGTTCCTCTTATTTTACATGTGTTCTTCAGTGTTAGTATTTCGTGTGTTTGACCTAACAGGATACCTAAGCATTTCTACGGGTTCCCTTGGAAACAGGAGAAAGGAGATTAACGTGTAATTTGGGACTCCTTGAAAATTAGAGAGAGCATCAGTCTGAGTTTTGTCTGCTCTCAATAGTTTGAGACTTTCATAATATATCTGTATTATTATCAAAAGACCCATTTACTTCTGAAATATCTACAACTTTGTTAGTATGGTATTCGGGGGTGTTTCTCTAATCGTGGTCCGCGCCTTTTTTTTTTTTTTTTTTGGACAGTTAAAGTAAAATGTCACGTAACTTATGGAAACGCTATTAAGCCATTAAATGGATGAGAGTTTGCACCTGCTTGTACGTCGGGGTGACTGAGAAGCTCTTATGAACGGGCGATTAAAATGTAAGGGGCGAGCTGCCTTTGCGCATTATGCTGGAGTGAGTGGTGCTCAGTCGGCCCGCTCCCGCCGCCGTTCCGGCTATGCGGCACAAGTGCCCTTCACTCCTAGCAGAGAGATCACAGCCCGTGGGATTACATTTTAAATTTAATATCCCAGTCATTTTGGCACAATTCTATTCTTTCGTTTAAATAACAGATGTAGATATATTATGCTTACGTGTATATATTATTTTTTTTCCTGGTAAAATTGCGCTCAGATGAATGTTGTAATGTCAGTAAGAGGGAAAATACCGTTTACGGTACGGTTACCGGCCCGTTCACCTTACACTTTCAAAACGTTTTAGTCTGCGAGCTCTGCAGCTCTTGTAGACATGTTCACATTTCTAAAGATTGGTGCGTTTAGATAAAAAAAAAATCCATTGTGACACAAGCATTGTGAATACTGCTGTGGTGATCCAAGTGTGAACTGGGAGGCTGCTATAGTAATTTTAGGGAAGAAGATGGTTTAGTAAAGGTGTGAAATGACCACGTTTTCCTCCCTCAATAAACACCTGGAGCCGGTGAAAGCTGACACACCCCAGACGTGTCTGCTCTGCTCACATGCCTTCGCCATAAAGCGGACGTCCAAACAGCCCTCTGGCTCACCATCCCCTGAGATCCCCCCACCCCTCCCGATTGAGAGGTTGTCTCCTGGCTTATCCGCACGTTATAAAAACGTACCACGTTAATTGCTTTTATGTCTGCCTGTGATGTTGCCGTTTCCCCTCAACTTGTTCGGCTGAAAGATCCAGTGTTCAGCCCCGTGGGACGAAGCTCACTATTTAAAAATTAGCCGCAGTCAATGGATCTGAACACTGTAAGCGTGCAGACTTATATTCTGTGTTAAAGGTAATGTTATCCCCACACACCGCGTTAACACCACACCCCTGAAAACGGATGCAGGTGTGCACTACACTTCCAACAGTGGATTTATTGACTTCGGATCATATTAGGTGATCTGCATGAGGAAAATCAGAATATTTATTTATTTATTTGTTTATTTTAAAAGTGCTTACGAGTCCCACCGGCGACGACATAAAGGGTGCGCAGTCATGTACAGAACGTTACAGACATGAGGCTCAAACTTCCGCACTTATAAAAGACGGCAAAGTAAGACACTCAGCTGAAGAACTTTTAGGACGTTATCAATGGTAGCGGCTCAAAAGCAGCTTCAAGGGGCTTCAGTGAGAATTAGCATAAATTTGCCATCGGAGGCACACACGGCGTATGCTAAAGATAGATAAGAGCGGCTCCTTCGCAGATTTGCAGGACGCGGCTCACCGAAAGGGATGTGGATTTCGCCGGATTTGATGAGTTGCTCTAAGAGGAAAGTAGGGGCCCTAATTGCGCCATGGGCTCCCTGCGATCTGCATGTAAAGGGAACAGGGGATGGTCTGAGAGGGGATCCAGAGCGCAGCTTCCAGAACCAGCCTCACTGTCTTTCATGGTTTAAAATAAATAACAACACACTCCAAAAAAAGTTGAAACAGAAGTTTCAGGTGGCAGACAAACAGCAGCAGACATTGTCACCCGCCCCCCCGTCGACAAAGCGTGTGTTTTCCCCCCACTTTCTCAGGCATCGCGGCAGTTTGCGCTCGGCTCCTTGTGTTCCAAACTCTTCCGTCTTTGTTCTAAAATTATTTTCTTTCCTCTTTGCATGCATGTTGCAAAAGAAGACAAGTTTTTGATTTATAACACGACCGTAAAGAAATGTGAATTTCTAACTGTTAATCAGAGATGAAAGCAAACATGGTCTCAATCAAATATATTTTTTCTATCAGTTCATCTGTTCTTTCACTTTGCATTATGCTTATGCAGTTGAGGGCTGTAGTTGTAGATCACATTTCATTATGTTTACAGACAATATTAATGATAAACAAAGAACAAGCCTCCAACAAACCATGTTTCTACTGAATAGTCTTTCAGCTGCTTTTCAAGACAAATGTCCGTTTGGGAGCTGGGGAATCTTCTCATGGTGTCGGACTGAGTTCCTTGTTTGTTTCTGTGTGACAGTGTGCCGCAGAGGACGTCATTAGGAGAAGGAATCGTCTTTAAGGCGTCCCGCATGTCTTGGAGGTTGTGGCTGTGTGTGTGTGTGTGTGTGTGTGTGTGTGTCTTGGTGCACGAGTATGGAGGAAGTCATTACTGATTAATGATATTGATTCTGTTTCTTTCGAAAGCACGACCCTCTGAACTTATAGGCATGGTGTGTGTGTGTGTGTGTGTGCACTCACACGTGTGAAAGGGAAACGGTACAGTGGTGCATTTGATCCATCTCCAGACGGAGCCCCCAGACTAAACACAGGTGTCTGCATGGTCCAGGTAGGAGTTTGCACACATACCTTGTGAACCACGTTCTCTGACCTTTTCTTGCTCATACCCTCCAGCAACATCCCCTTTTTTTTCCCTCTCAATGCTCCATACTGCTTGTTCTCAAAGCCTCCCTGACAGGACAGGATCAGGTTTTGATACATGAAAAGAAAAATAGATCCCCCTCAAGAGATTGAGTACAAATCAGCTCAGATAGTGGAATCTCATAAACCTCGTTTGTGATCTTTGACAACGTGGGTCTCTTTCACAAAGGATTCTTCACTCCCAAAAGCTTGTCGCCGCCCCATTTCATGCTCCCAATAAACCCAAGAAAGCCTTTTGTCCCTGGGTTATGAGAACGTTGTTCTGATGGTTCGTTCGTTTGAGGCTATTTAACATGACTATTTTTGTATGTCTCTGGCAGGTGATAAGCACTGTAACCTGGCAGAAAATCAGTATATCAGTATGAGAAAAACAGTAAATGACTTTTGGTGACACCCAGGACGATCCCCTTTATGGGATAATGTGGTTGATTCCTCAAACTCATGGCTACCTACTGGATGTGAGTATTAAACAGCAAAAGGTTCGGTAAAATACACTAAAAATGTTCACTTCCAATGGGCAACTTCAACATGCTTTAATGAGTGTGATGACATTTAGCATTCAGCATGAATGGTTGAAAGGCGTCTCCTCATTCCTATTGGTTTATATTTTATAAATGAAAACACAGCTCACCCCCCTCCACCCCTTACCATTTGTTCTCAGCACTGGCTGTCACTGGCCACCCCTTCCGCAGCTACCTCTTATTCTGTAATATTAAGCACCTTTCCTGCCTGTGCAGTGTGAGTCACCCAGTTGATATTTGTATTTGGCTCTGGCAGGGTAGGGTTGACCTTTGGTCCCACACGTAACGTTAAGCGCTGCGTTCATGAAAAGCCTTAACGAAGCTGAGCTGGGGGGAGGGGGGGGGGCAAGGGGGGAGCCGGGGGGGTTGGGATGTTGTCATCAGAAATGCAGAGGCCGAAGGGTGGAGCTGTGTTCCCTCAGCCACTCCTCTTGCCCTCTCCATCTCCCAGCGCAATGATTGGCAGATGGGGGGGGGGGGGGGGTCTTTACATCTTGTACATCTTTGTGGGCTACATTTTTCACCAGGGTGGGGGTTGCTGTTTAAAAAGAGTGTGTAATGTTCGAGGAAGGAAACGTCGGAATGTTCTAGATATAAGCCTTCGGTGGTTTTCTTTCTCCTTATGGCTGGAACCCAGTTGCCCCTTTAAAGACCAATTAAATTTCAGATGTCAAATGCAGGTATAAGGTCACATTCGCCTGAAGTGAGATGGCATTAGCTTGAGGCTTCTGTCCTACTCAGAAGGAGCTCAGTGGCGAGGCTGTGCTCACCAGCACCCAGAGCTTCTTGTAGATATTCTGTACTACTGTACTTCCATACAAGTTTCCTTCCCTTCTGACAGAACGGCATGGAGGAGGCACTTATAACAGTGGGATTGTCACAGGGATCAAAGCAATCTGGCCTGTTGATGTGAAGCTGTGCCTCAGAATTGCAGTCCTGGCCTGTGACGTAAAACCAGGCTGCTGCCGTCCCGTTCAATTAGGCTTAAGCAAAAAGTCTTAAGTCTTTGATTGATTGTGACACATTCTAATAATGAAAGGACAGTATTGCTTATACAAACTTCTGGAACACGGAATTTGGAGTTTTTAAAATATTTTAAATGAAGATCTTTCTAGCCTGTTTTGGAAGTATTGAGTTACAATTTTTAGCCTTCTCAAAACTAGTATTATTGAAATTCCTGTGGTAAGTAACAGCAAAATCACAGAAAAACAGACTTCGTGGTGAAACTCCCTTGAAAAAAAAGTCTGATTTAATGGTTGATATTGCATCTAAATAGCTCAGAATGTTTTGACGATTCAACTCTCTGAAACCTAAGTGGGATTCAAAGTTTTACTTCCGGTTTCCCCCCCATTCCCAGAGCTACAGAAGTACAACACAAGACTTTGGCAAATAAAAAACACTGCTTTCTAATGACATTGTGAACAATGCTAATGTATGTTAATTTCATTAATTACAGACACCTATCTTTCATCCGTACAATTTTGCTGAGAAGCAATTAAATAGCAACAGGCCAGCAGTGAGGGGCTCGTTGAAAGGCAAACGTGATCAAAGGCGGTGAGGGGAGGGCCCTAATTGTGAACTAGGCATCGCCTACAGCCTGGAGCTCTCATTAAAGTCACAAACACTCCATTGATCACCAATTAACCTGATTAGTTACAACTCGGAGGAAAAGCCTTGCATGGTCATGTTGCCATCTAGCCTTGAATAGTGAGGTTTACTGACAACTGAGGCCTCTGCACTTGAAAGGCTCGCCAAGGGGCCAATGCTACAGCTCACTTATGGCCTAACTCACTCATTTATTTGACCAAAATGATCCCACTTTTCAAGCGCAGTTCACGCACTACTGAGAATGCATTTATACCCAATAAACACGTCTTTGTACAAGAGAGCTTTGAACCACAAAGCCCAAACATTTAAACAGGAATCGATGCCCTCCTGTGGTACTTAAATCCGGTGGGTGTTAAGTTTGGCTTTCTGCTGAGATTTGGACACGCACTCAAAAAAAAAAAAATAGAGATCCAGGAGGAATTTGAGTTACAATATGCAAATCAGTTGGATTAATCCTCATAGTAACACTATCAATGGCACAAAACCATTACCTATTCCTATAAATTCATATAAAACAATTCCCTTTAATCTTTACTTCACGTTCTTTATGGAACACAGACTCGTATGTGATTTTCACAGTGCTGGAGGTTTAACTTGCATGCTTTCTTGTTGCTGTTTTCAGGTGGGGAACACCAACAAGGTAAAAGATCTTTCAGCAGCATTATGTGGGCACTGACCAAAAAGTCACCTTTCAGTAGCTAAATTTTCAAGCTTGAATCTAGGTCAGACCCAAACATAATTAAATCATGCATCTACTCTAACGGAGCTGTTTTTCACCTTAGAATATGAGTAACATTTAAGCAGAATGGAGATTAATCCTATTAGTGATTTATTAATGATTTAATCTCACAAGGTAATTTGACTAAAGGAAACCTTTGGATATTGAATCATTAGCATCATTTACTAATTTAACCGCAGTGCAGTACTCTGGTGCAAACTAAAGTCAGTGCAGTTTACAAATAATATTCTTTCTTTCTATTACCATTTAAAATCTAAAATCCTGCTCATGAAAATCAGAGTTGCCCAACCTCGACCTTCAACAGCTAAAAAGTGATTTGCTTTTCACCCAGCATCAGCTGTTAATTATTTTATAGAAGCAGTTAATTGGCAGTATGTCCCCCGGAATAGTGCTTCGGCTGTCAGTCATCAGCTAATTAATCTGCGCTGGGCCAGGAAACCATGATCTAAATCAGTCTTGGTCTCTCAATTCTGTTCCGCCATTTCCCTCATATATATATATACGGGGTTACCGTGGTACGCTAGCATTCATTCGAACGGCACATGTGATCCATGTACTGTTTTGTTAAATCCTCGCACACCAATGTACCCAAAGCAAATGTTGAAAATCGTAACTCAAAAAACCTGCAAAGTGGTCTTGGACGGGCCAGTTTTCCATGAACAAACTGATTTAAAACACACGTTATATCACATAGATTAGCAGGTGCATTAATTAGATGGCCTGGAGATAATTACATTAGTTTTAAAAAGGCAGTATTCGGTACAAAAATAATGAAAATGTACCAGCTATTATAAATGTTTAATTTTTGGTGGCTGGGAAAAGTTAAAATGATACATTACTCTGTCTGCAGTTACCTCTCATAGATCAGACTTCCTCCGTCTGTCTGCGTTCACTGGAGGCAGAATATTTTGTGTATGAAAAGGGACAGAGCTGAACGTATAACATCACACATTGATGCGCGACAGGGAAAGATTAGGCTTCCAACAGGTACAAATCTGTGGACATGACCTCAGATATAATTCTGTATGATGAATCACACGGCAGGTATCGCGGTGACACAAACTGTTAGCTGTTAGCGGCTAATGCTAAGCCTGGGCTGATCAGTTCACTGAACCATATTGAAGATAATTCAGGACTGCAGGGATTCTCCTAGTTTGTGGCATAAGGCTGATGCTCACTTTTGGGGTCAAACTTTATTTCATGTTTGTTCTATAGGGCTTCTTCCCTTGCCTCCTTTTTCATATCAAAAGGAAGGATTTCACCCAAAAGTCTTCATGCATTTTTCTAATATATCAAGGTACATTTTACCAATTTTTTTCCTCCACTGTTTTCATGTAGCAGACTAACAGAGCAGGACGTCAATTCCAAATTGCACCCTTTGCTTCTTGCAGCAGTGCCTACAGAAAGCCTGTTTTTGATGGTCTCATTGGTAGCTAGTTATATGCACATTATAAATGCACATTATATTTACAGATAACACATTTAATGTGCTAACCCCAGCTGCTTTCCAAGCATCTGCTCATAAGATCACAGTCATTTTCTGTCATTAAAATGACCTGTCTGTAATATACATTCCACTCTACAGAAATCAAGGCTCTAATTACCCCCTGCTTCAAACGACCCTATATATGAACATACTAAAATATGGAAGAACATTCATAATCAACGTTTCAGCGTGGGAATTAAACAGCTGACCTACATTTTTGAACTACTTCTATTTCTTAGAAACTGTATTATGGGATGGAACCATTATACCAAGACCTTATGTACGAATGAATGGATCTTTGGGATTTCTTCAGGTTGGTTCTTTTAAATTAATTTAAAGAATAAATTCTTAATTCTTTGGTCCATTCGTATGAAAATATTCAGTAAAATAACCAAATTCTATCATGCTTACTGTTTTCAAACACATGCCAGTCATTTACGCAGAAGTTAACCTTGGGCTGAAGTTAGGTTTTGCATGATGCTCTTGTGAATTACATGCCCACCACACAAGTGGCACTAGATATGTTTATTAGGTGAGTAAAGAAACAGAAATCCAACCTGGAGACCGGATTAGAGCAACAGGTGCTGTTTCATGTCCGGGTGTGAGGCCTCCAGGGTGTACATCGCTCGCTGGAGTCTGGACGTCCACACGGATAATGTTCTTTTCAATTCCTCCACTTTGTGAAGCCTGAACCACAGCTTGAAAAGAGACAGGTGTGTTCAGCCAGCTCTCTGAGTCTCTGGTTTTGTAGATGTGACTCTTTGCGCTGTACAGGTGTCCCGTTTCATATGGAAGCAAGACTTTCAATCACGAATGTCGAAAGAACTTGGCCCAGGCAGAATGAAAGATTACTGCCACAAAAGGAAGAGCCAGGATGCACAAGCAGGCCGTACTGCTACGACGTGGTATTTTCAGGCCCAATCTGCCTGATGCACTTGTTCTGCAATGGCTCTGGTTACTGACACGTCTCATGAAAGATGCTTTATGTCATTTCGCTTCCTCTGTTTTCAGCTGAATTCAATAGGCAGGTCACAGTTACGTCTTTGCAAAATTCTGAGGAATACAGAGAAGCCGAACAAAATATGGAACACAAACGAATGGTGCTTTTCAGAACCCATTCAGTTTCTTTTCGTCTGCGGCTGACAAATCTTGGATCGTTCACAGGGGCAGCAGAGGATTAGCGCACAACAGATGCGCCATGAGCCAGCTGCGTCAGCAGTTACGGCTTCAGGCGAAATGTTCCGCTGGTATCTTCTGCAAGACAGGCTACTGCTTCCTGGACAGGATGGAAAACAGATCTGTGTGGCTGGGAGGATGGAATGGGACTCGGGAGCTCAGTGGTTAGCACTGCTGTTTCTAACCTCCAGGTGGAGGGGATTGATACCAACTGCATATGGTGCCTGTGTTCTCCTAAGTCTTATGGGTCCCCTTCAGCTCTCCGGCTTCCTCCGACAGCCCAGTAGCATGCAGTTATGCTGATCGACATCTCTTAATATTGACATAATTAGGTACATGTAGCTAATACCTGGTAGGACCCACTTTTTTAGGAATACCTCGCTAGTACTTGGTAGGAACCACTTTTTTAGGAATGCCTAGCTAGTACTTGATAGGACCCACCTTATGAGTTACACTTAGCTACCACTGACATCCGACACCAACAATCATACCACATTCAAGATTGTTTGAGTCACGCATAGAGCCATTCTTATGCTTATCTAAACAGTAACTGAGTACAAGCTGTATGCTGTATGTATTCAGTTGCAGCCACATGATTGGCTGTTTGGTGGAGAAAGTTGCTAATAAACTGCGGTTTCAGTGCATGTTCTCTGAATTATATCCCTTCAGTCTCCGTTACTTTACTGAAACGTTATTAGTATCTATTTCCTTCATCAGTCTCATGATGACTTTTTATAGTAAAACATTCTTTCCATATTTCAATTTCATTTTCCTGTCTCCTACCATAACAGTAAGTAGGTATTACACCTCTCTCCCAAGGGAATGTAACACAGTACGCTAAGCAAACTTAGTTTAGGTAATGACTCACGGACGTAAGTCGCTTGATTTTCAGGTCTTTATTGACCTATCGTCTTGAGTTTTTGCCTCAAGTTGCATCTCCATGCTCCTGCTCTACATTTCAGGGCTGTTGTTTGTGTGTCTTTACTCGGCTCACTATTATTTAATGCAATTCAATGCACACGAGTAACATTTTACATTATCTCTACATCTATTGCTATGAGACAATGACTGCTTACTCTGCGTTGGAAGCAAACAAAATCATAAAAAAAAAATATGTCATGAAGGACCTGAAGGATTTAAATAGTTAAGTGGCAAAGTAATTATTTTTATGAAGTCTTTTTAATCAATTTAGAAAAATTAATTACCAGTGAGTTGTAGGCGTCTGGCAATCAACAGTATGGAAATGTCTTTTTTTTATCATTTTAGTCTGTTAGAAAATATAGTTAATGAAGTGGGCAAAAATATGTATATGAAGACACACAAAGATATAATTTTTCATTTTTACTGTTAAAGAAACGATTGGTTGTTTAACTGATAAATCGTAATACCCACTAATGTTCATTTATACTTATTAAAATGTTTAATTAAATTTTTTTATATAGTGTCTTTCTCTAATTAGATGTCAAATCACAAGTTTAGAAGTAAACGTGATCAATTAAAATTAGTAACAACATCGAAGACTGATAAATGCAATTAATGTATACTTAATTTAGTCTTACAAACTCTGGTGCATTCCGTGCATGTGGAGTTTGCATGTTCTCCCCATGTCGTCGTGGGGTTTCCTCCAGGTACTCCGGTTTCCCCCCACAGTCTAAGCACATGCTGAGGTTAACTGGAGTTACCACATTGTCCATAAGTGTGATGGGTTGGCCCCATGTCCTGGGTTGTTCCCTGCCTTGTACCCGTAGCATCTGGGATAAGCGCCGGACCCTGAATAGGACAAGCGGCTTCAGAAAATGGATGGAGAGATGGAGGGAGAAAAGCTGGCATGTTATAAAGGGAAGACAAATGCGATTAAAAAGCTCCGTTGCTGATACAGGGAACTTCCATTAGATCTTCTATTCAGGCACCACTGGATTTGCCAGGCAGGTTCCAGGGACATTTGGGTCTGACCACAATGTTTAACCTGGAGCCTTTGAATAAGGCAAATAAATGCAGTGGCTGGCAGCCAGGTGTTATAACTCACACTGCAGCACTCAGGGAGAACTCAACTGCTTGGTGGAAACAGGATCTTGGTCTGGATTTTTACTTCCTGCACCTGAACTACCCACTTGTGGTAGAAATCATCTGGTTTAGTCAGGACTGATTCTTTTAGTAAGTTTTACATATATACTTAAACGTTTCTCAAACTCTGTTTGCTAGAGCCACTGAAATGTGTATTCATTGCACTAGTTATTTTCTACTGTTATATATATATATATATATATATATATGTGAATTATATATACACTACATACAATACACTAATGAACAAAGTTATTTTACTACTAATTGAATAAACAAATATTATACACAGACACTGCTTTTAGTGAATATTTGCATAATAACCTCTCCTCTCTTCAAATGGCCGGAACATCGGTTACATGGTTTATCTCTTTTTCTATATTTTCTGTGGATTATTAGCAGTGATGATAGACAGAGAGTCATACTGTCCTCGCCTTCGATCGCGTTGAAGCTCTTCACACTAAACTACAGCAGTAATTGTACAGCTCTCATGTGGTATAACCCTAATTTCCTGTATCCATATTTTATTCACATGTTTTGTTATGTGAACATATGTTTATAAATATGTTTTTCATCTAAATTCTAAAATTTGTTACTTTGTCAATATTAACAAATGTGTAGCAAATTTGTATATATCTACACCTTCTGTAGTTCCTCATTCTTTTCATATGGTGGTGCAGGGAATAAGATTCTTTATTCAGGTCTCTTTTATCTTTAAATTTTAATGTGTGTTTCTTTTAAAATGACCTCTGAAAATCCGTAGCTAATATAAGTATTCAAAAATACTCATAATATCAAAATATTCCCTCACAGAGTACGTCTGCTGTCTGAAACAGCACCAAGCTCCAATATTTTCCATGGTTGAGTTTCATTGTTTTTTTCTAGAAAGAAATCAGCCATTATTTGTCGGGGGTATGAATGGTCAAAACTTCATTATGAAACAAGATGTCACCTTGGCAACTTTCATAGATGCGCAATTCTCCTCCGCCACACAGTCCATCTCTGTCACCCTGATACCACCAAGGATGTGTTCCTCGTTGGCTTGATGCGCCAACTGTCTGCCGTATCTCCTGCAATAGCGAGTCTAGATCAGGGTGGTAGGTCTGCGGAGACTTGCAGCATAATGCTCAGATCTGGTTCCCATCCAGGCAAGTGAACAACCACATTAGCAAAGCACATCCTTTATTTGTTTGATTAACTTACCACAGAGCATGACAGCAGACGTGTCACTGTGATACTCTTTAAGCTGGCAGCGTGCAAAGCACATTCCAGAAGACTGGAAAAGCACCACAGCACTTTTCACCAGTGAATACTGCTCAGAAGACTCCCGAGAATGGAGCCAATCAGCAGAGAAGTGCGGCAGCATGTGGTTCCATAGTGCCTAGGGGTACTGGCTCACAGGGTGACATCATTTCCATGGCTGGTACAGTAAGGGTACTGAGGCATCCTGTCTGCTGTGAGCACAACTAATCAGGATGGGTATCAGCATTCAGCAGCATAGGGATCTCTCCGTCTCTCTCTCTCTCTCTCTCTCTCTCGCTCTATCTCTCTGTCTCACTCCCTCCGTTTTCCGACATGACAGCTGTGTACATCTCCACTGTGAAAGAGGTGAGGAAATAGCTGTCAGTACACTCCATGTTTCCTTTGGAAGTCATAATTCTTAGAAAACTGTTTAACAAAAACGCGAGAAAAGTAACCGTGACTCACTGCTGAAAATTCAAATCGGGACTCAGCAGAAAGTTGTTAAGATACATAAAATTAGGCCTGCTGTGGATTCAGCATCTACCCACCATTGAGTCTCTCTCTGCTCCCTGCCTGTGGCAGCTGGAAGGCTGGGCTGTGATCACACGATAACCAGCACAAAGGCATTTCTTAATGCCGCTTCCCTTACACACTGTTTTTTTTTTTCCAGAACTCACTCGCCTTCTTTGATGGGCTGTAAAGAGTAAATCTTGCATTATTTTTTTATTGCCGCTGGGAAGAATCACTGTAAATCATTGTAAAGCGTCTGACTCAAACTTGCTTGTGAAACTGTGCTACGCTAATTAAGATTTGATTAATTCCTTGATTTATTACTTGAGTTATTTGTAGTCGATACAGAATTACTGACATTTAAATAATCATAGCCAGACTTTCATTGATTTCCTTATCTTACTTCCTGTTCTACAAAATATGTCACACTGGTGCCACTTCTGATTTTAATTGGTGTAGGAAGTAGAAATCGTCCCAGTCGGTGTGGCTCCACGTGCAGTCCCCCCCCCCCCCCCCCCCCAACGCCGTTCTGATCTGCCGCAAAGCCTCCCGATACAAACCCTTTCCCGAGATCTTCTGCTCCTGAGAGATGCCTCAACCACTGGCCACATGAAAGCACAGAATACAGAACAGTTTCTGTCTCTTTTTTTTAGGTTTGAAATCGCTGCATCATCACCTGTCAATGAACTGAATGTGTGACCGAAATGTATGGAGTCAAATATTGTAATAATACCAGACGGCGCTTCTGTACCTAATGATGATTTTCACTGTTCGAAAAAAGTGCTTGAAATTAAACTCACTACACTTTCTAGCTTTGACACCTGTAACCTACAGGAATCTCCAGTAGGTGTGTTGATCTGCTCTGTCCTCCTATAAAGGTGATCAAAGAAAATGCCACAGGTTAATTGGCCTGCCGTCTACTACTGACCTGCTCTCTCTGGCTAACGATCTAATGTCTTGAGAAAAAAAGACTTCATCAGTCACTAACTTTCGAGTCCTTGGATCTTTCTGTGGCCATTGCCTTTCAACCCTAATAGCTCTTCTGCTCTCTCTCCGCTCCTGAGCTCATCTGTATACATATCAAAATGTGTTTTTTTTTCTTTCTTCAGGGGTCTTCAGACAATTCAGAGCTGAGGAACATCGCCGCCTGTAGTGATGCACCTGCCCTCATCTGATGAAACGGGAGTGAAGGTTATTAACATGAAAAATGTTCATAAAGAACCCCTTACCTCAGACACCAGTTTCATTAATGTGATGGATCCAGTGCTTCTTTGTGACATTATATTTATATGAAATGCCATTTACAGAACAATCACAATTATCTGAATATGTAACACTAGTACACATACACAGTGCAGTTTTGATGTAAAAATACACTTTAATTGTCTTCATTATTGAAATACTTCAGTAATTCAGTGACGTCCAAAGTGAATTGTTAATGTAAGGATAATAATTGAATAACTTCCCCAGCTTTTTACTTTCACATAGTACAGAAAACGTCAAGTACTCTGTGTATAAATAATATTCAGTTAACATACTAGCCTCATTAGAAGCACAGCAGTCCATATGAATGTGGTTCATGCCACATTCTGAAATTTATTTATGAGAGACAGATCATTCATAATGAATAACGGACTGATCGCATTTGTTCTGCCTAGCGACTCCAGAACTATCTCTCAGTTCTAAGGATTTTTTTGTTTATTTGGTGAGATATTTGTACCCCTCCAGAGTTCATTGTGCTGTAATTAAAGGATTAAACAGCGTTCATTATTACATGGACCCCTGGCCCCAGCAAACAACTGATTTCTCAGTTACGTTAATATTCCTGAATATAAATTTCAACCATTCAAATTTAGAGACGGTTGATTTATATTATGTACTTTTCTGTTTTATTTACTGGGATTTTATTACAGGCGAGTTTTTTTTTCTTCTCATTTCATACAGGCTGATTTATATCTCCTTCCTTCTTTGTCTCTTTTACATTTAAATGGTTTGAATAAGACGGTTTTATTCCAGGTATGAGTGAATCGCTAAGTGGAATTTGCAGCTTTCCCCAGAACAGCCAGAAGACTCCATTTGCATAAGGTCAGAGCCCAGTGCCTGATGGAAGTTCTACAACATCCCTGTCTCCTAGCAACGCTCGAACGCTCCCGGTCCTCCTGCGAAATTGATTGGTCGTTTCCATTCTTCCTTTTCACTCAGGAGCTGACAATAAAATGTCACCCATCAGCCTGTGCCTGTCACCCAGAAGGTCATCACTGTTCCCCTATGTCTATCAAGTCCAATTAAAAGATGAGTTTTTTATTTACTTTGGAAAGGTGGGTGGGGGGGGGGGGGGAGGGGGGCGGCAAAATGAACCTTTTTAATCAATGAATTAATATTAATAAGAGGAAGAGAGATTGCGCAAATGTTAGAAAGATAGAAGGTCATTTATTAATACAAAACAATAGGGTTATTAACAGACTAATGTAGCAAAAACAGACATATAGAGTCACCTTATCTGCTGATTTTAATAAGCTGGAGGCATTGATTTCTATAAAAATGAAGGATTTTCCGGGTGTTGTGAAAATGAGCCATGTGTCCAGAGCAGGAGTTTGTGGCAGGATCCAGATGCTGGAAACAGGAGTTAATAGTGGGTCAGCTCCGGACAATGGGATTCATCACATGCTCCGTGGCTCTCGGCTTGACTGGGCGGATCCTGTCTGCCGCATGCTTTCATTATCGTCCCCGGCCTGACAGCTATACACAACCATTCGAAGGCTCCGCAGTCTATTCACCGCCCTCCCTGAATCTCATACAGCCCGAAACCTTTAACTGAAGCCTTAAACAAGGTTATTAAAAATGGGTTTGATTTTGAACAATTCACAATAACTTAAGCTTGTTTATAACACTCTGCCAATGATAGACGCTGTTTCAAAATTGGTGATTGGAGAATGGATTATTATTGTACAAACTGTGAGACCCAGTGTAAAGGCTGCTTTCTTCTGTCCTTGTAGACGCGTGTGTGAGCGTGTGAAAGCACATGCATTTTTAAAGAATTCACACACAGGTACCATTATTTATTTCATTTCATATTTTTTGGTTGTAATACGTAGCAATGATATCGTGATTTGTTTATTCAGTAATACATTTCAGGAAATTTATATATATATATATATATATATATATATATATATATATATATATATATATATATATATATAAGAAAAATTCAAATCAAAATAAACACATACCAAAACATTTGTACATGTACAAAAAAAAACAGCCCAATGAAACAATTATTTAAAAATACTTTGTGAGATTCTAATGGCACACAAAGACTGTGTTACAGTATTGGTTTGAAATACCAGGATGTTTAAAATCTGGATTAAGTGTGTCTTGCTTTTATGAACCACTGTTTGCATGTAAATAACAAAGGCAGCTCTGTCCTGGTGTCCCTCAAACCCATTAAATATTCTAGCTAAAATCCTACTTGAATATTCTAGAGAGATAGAATATTCTAGTAGACTTCTTGTCTTGCAGTCTGTGGGCTGCATGATTTAGTTTAATTTCAAAACCCACTGGATAAAAAAAAATATTCAAAATCTATAACAACCTTAGCTGACACATAAATAAATTAAATAATGTTTGAATTAATTAAATAAAAGTATTTAACTGTTGCAAATCAGTGCGCATGAGGGAATCCGGATTGAGTAAATGTTAGCTGCTCTTGACTATTTCTCGTATGCTGCTCCGGCTTGCGACTGCAAGGTTTTAAGGTTTAAGGTTCTGTGGGCTGGTTCTCCTCCAGCTGGCACGAGGAGAGATGGATAACCCTCATTCACGCCCTCTAGTAAAATGTGCTTCGTAGCTAAATTCACACAGGCAGGATGCATTAGCCCACGTTTGCTCAGTACAGCCTTAGCCAGGACAGGTTGCTAGCTAACGACTCTGATTAATGCACAAGACTGTCTATGTGACATTTATATTTCAGAACATTTACATTTACTAGTATTTAAAGAAATGTTCTTTTTCGTTTAAAAAGGTCACCTTTGAAATGTGCAATTTGTCATGTAATGATCCATTAATAAATGTTAAAGCCGGAACTCAAATTTTACCTTTGCTTTTAATGTTTTGTTTTTTTTTGTCCATTTGTCCGGACACACGCGCGCACACACACACACACACACACACATACGCACACATA
Organism: Brienomyrus brachyistius; assembly: GCF_023856365.1. Taxonomy (NCBI): domain Eukaryota; kingdom Metazoa; phylum Chordata; class Actinopteri; order Osteoglossiformes; family Mormyridae; genus Brienomyrus; species Brienomyrus brachyistius. The sequence continues at coordinate 4,769,942 of NC_064543.1, read as the reverse complement.
CAGGATAGCCTTTCTTTAAGCCATCCCAAGAATGCCAGGGTGCAACATGGACTGAGCGGGGCCACTAATTACAGGGAGGAATTCCTGTTTGTATCAGCCGTTGGCGATAATCGCAGGCGCTGGTTTGCCTAATCTGCTCAGCGTCTGAAGCGGCCTCCCTTCCGTCTGCCTCTCCTGTGCCGGCGTCTCTCAGCAGCTCCCCATAACCAGTCAGAAAGCGGCCTATTTTTCAGAAGCAGGGGTCCAGAGGGCATCAGATCGACTTTCGGCTGACAGGAGACGACGAAGGGGGACGGCCTTCTGCAGCCGCTGCGTTCTCTGTTTACCCACGTTGACAGTTTTGGCGTGGAGATTCTGCCACCAACGCGCGACGCCTGGTGGACCTCACATGTACCGGGAACGGGGGGGGGGGGGGGGGGTGGGACTAATCTCCGAGAAGCTGCACATGTATCCGCCATGTGTGCAAAATGAACGCGTCCGCTGCTTAGTGTGATGCACTCGGAGAGATCGGTAATATGCTCGATTGTGCATGTCTGATTGCCTTTGGGTTCCTGGCAAGGCGCGACCCCATCCAGCAGAGATTTGAAGAGGCTGAGAAGCTTCCGGACCCCTGAAGCCACTATCGCTGCGTGCCGCCGTGTCTCTGCTGGGCGCGTAGTATCTGCACCACTTATTACAGAGAGTAGGGGCTATTGCTGGCCCCCTCTGCCCCATCCACTTGCACTGTCATAATGCTTCCCCTCCAACTGGAAGGCTGTCACTCATCATTAAGATGGAACGAAAGCCCAAGCATTTCCTTTGATTGTTTTCTACATATCGCTTTGGCAGATTTGTCTCAGTGGACAGGTTTGCTTGTGTTCCATTTTACCTTTAATTATGCATGATCTCGAACCTGAGATGTCTCATGTCCAGATTCTCTGTCTGCCGATATGTGCCCCGGGCCGGGCGAACACCGCGATACCGCAGTGCCGCGTTTCTGAATGTACTGCGTTATTGATTTCAGCGTCATTCTTGTCAGCATCGGCGCGGAGTTCTTCCTACCAGCGATGCCATTGATATCAGCGGCGTGTCATTTTTAACATACTGTGGTTAAAACGTATTGCAACATATTGTAATTAAATTATTAATTGGCAGGTGCGCGTTCAGAAATCCATCCCTGTATGTTATCGTCAATGGGTAATGTAAACATGAACAGCAGTTTTTTTTTTTTTAAAGAAAGGGGGGGGGGTGAAAAGATAAGGGTTAGGGTCTTGTATTCCGTATAAATTCAGAGTGCAACTCCCCTCACTGGACTTGTGGGGATCTGCATGGACAAACCGCTGTGCCTTTTCCAAGGGACCTGAGGCGCACGACTCTTCACAGCCTCCTTCCCGAGTCCGGAGGGCCACAAGTAAAGCGTAAGCCTCATTACGAAGCCGCGAGCCCGCCGTGGGATCGAGCCTCGTGTTTTCATAACGCAGAGGAAGTTACGGCTGTCTCCCCCCCCCCCCCCCCCCCACCACCCTCTTCATTTTGGCTCTCGCTGGCTCCTGCTTCCAGCAGCAATATCAAAAGGTCTTCTGGTCAAGCCGAAGGAACGAAGAAACGTCATCGTAGCTGGTCCCTGCGGTCGGCCGTGGAAGCCAGAGAGTCTCCAAGTCATTTTTCATTTGCTGCTTGAGTTAATGACAGTTTCAAAGGGATGGTAAGCTGGAACTTGCAGACATGCGATGTCACTAACACATGGCAGGGGATTATAAGGGCAGGGAAAGGACAAGAGCTCAGATTAAACACAGAAATCTGAACCTCCTAATGTATGAAAATATACCAAAAAGACACACAAGCCCAAAACAGGTTGGTCTGAAACTGGGTTGTGAAACCACACAGATCACATGACCTATGCTATCACATGACCCTGATACCACATCTGACTTCCTAACATCATTTTACCATGTTCTCCAGTTGAAGGTTATTCAATTATTCAAATCTCATCACTATAACTCTTTAGAATCTGCAGAGTAAAATGCTTTCCAGTATTCACGCGTCTTGAAAAAAATTCAATTCCTCATGCTTCTAATATTGCCAAATGTTGCCGAACAATTTTAATAAAAGCCTTATGATCTAATTAGGGATAACAATGACGAAAGCTGGCGTTATTATATTGATATCTGCGCATTAATTATAATTGGTACATAATAACCTTTAAACTCTGCATACGTTAGATCTTGGAGACGATAAAACATGATCCAGCTGGATAATAAATAAATAAACAAACAAATAAATAAATAAACAAACAGGGCCTTCATTAACAGGTGTGTGCTTTAAAACATGGCTTTTATATGTGCATTGAGGAGCCCATCCTCATGTTCCGCAGTCAAGTGAAAAATTGGGCCTGTCTCTTCTTGCCGAGAGCCGGCCCTGCATGGCTGCCATCCAACGCTCTTGGGTTCTTGCCATAGCCCTGTTCCACTGACATCCTTCATCTCAGGCCAAACAAGTCAGCCCAGCCAAACCTCTCTTAGATAATCAGCTGCGGCTTACGGGCTGCACGGCCATCTCTCCTTATTTATATTTTAAATCATCTGTCTGATTTAAGGTCTGAGGCTTTATAAGGATTGTCAGGAACATCCTCCTGCATCGACGGAATCCTGAAATCCATCCAGAATCCTAAAGTGCCGAGTTCCCTTCAAGCTTCGGCGTCGTTGAGAGCTACGTTCCCGTCCTCGGTGGACACTCATCAGGCCCCGGATATCTCCGCCGTGCAGCAGAACGAGCCGCATCTACAGGCGAGCCTGGGTCACGGGCTCCACAGAAACACCAGCTTCATCTCTGCGGTTCTTCGTATCTCCGCCAGTTCACGGGGTCATGTCAGACCCCGTCGTAGCCACAGTGACCCGGCTCCTGACGGGCAGCCTGCATCGGCTCATACCGCTCATTAAGTCCGCGTCTGGCACGCAGCGGTGCCACCAGAGAACGCGAGAACCATCCAAGGATCTCTTTGGTAGCTTGTCTTGAGAGTTCCTCTCTGAGAACAGGGTCAAAGATTATAAATATAAATTGCCTTTTTCATTACTTCCAGATGAGAGAAGCTGTCAGGCCAATAATGTGAGCTTTCAGTCCTGCTTTCTGCCACTTCCCTCCCATTTTTGTTGGGGTGGGGGGAGGGGACTCACGTGCAAATTGAAAGTGACAGTTTAGCCAGGTTAAGCAGCAGACCGATAGCGTCAGAGTGCTCTGTCATGACACGGATAAGTGATCCACAGCAACGGCGACTGCCTGGGGAGTCCTCTGCACTGGCTGTACGAACCAGACACTCGGAACAACAAGCGGCAGCACTGCCAGAACCTCTTTGAACATTTTAAAGTCAACTGAATGTTAAAATTCGCTTGTGGGAGTTTTACTTAGACGAAAAATGTTCTGAGGGCAGACTGAAAAATGATTGGCTCAGAAAGATAGCCAATCAGATTGCAAAGGAGGTGGGTCCAAGGAATTAGAGAAGGCAGGACCTAGACATCTGATTGGTTGGTCCTGCTCCCTCTAGCTGCTTGAACACACCCCCTTTACAATCTGATTGGTTATCTTTCTGAACCAATCATTTTTCAGTCTGCCCTCAGAACATTTTTGTCTAAGTAAAACTCCCATAAACTTAAAATTCAGGCACAATTGATGCACCCATTCTAACTAATAGCTTCTCCAGCAAGGCCCCATTCCATCCAAGCTACACACATCGAGGCATATCTGCCATAGAACGTACACAGACACACCTATCTAAGGTTCTTCGCAGACGTGATTTAAAGGTGTTGGCTCTCCGAGCGCAGGGAGAACACGCAGACTCCACACTGACAGAGTGGCGTCCAGACTCCATGCCATGATGCTGGAAGCGTGGGCTGCTGCCGGTGCCCGCTGAGCCAGCTTCTGGGTGGCACCTGTCCGGTGAATGTCTTGCGGAGCAGATTGCCAATTTACACATGACAGAAAAAGGTGGCTTGGATAGGAGGGGCAGCACCGTGTATTACAGCATCACAGTATTACTCACTGCTGACAACTGGCAGCGTGTCGCTCTGTGGGAGGGGCTTGTGCCGCATTCGATCCGGATGTGCCGCGTGGCTCATCCTCAAAACGTCGGGCGGAACGGCTGTCAACGAAACACACACTTCCCCACACTTCAGAAGCGGGGCGGTAGGTAGAAGACACAACTGCAGAATTTAAAAAAAAATGTAGGCTGCTATGGATTCGCGTAACGGCTACATGGGCATGTTTTCTGGTGGCTCAGTCCTATTCCAATTCTCTATTTATAAACCATAAGCCTGCATTTCTGTATACTTTGCACGGATCTACTGTTTATCCTGCAAAATATCAGCAGTATTGCTGTATGTCTTACCTAGATAACTGATTATTTTGGTATACTTTCATTATTAACGGTACTGTATATGGAAGTTAACAGACAGTCAGCTTCTACAACACCTCATAGCTACATGTCAAAATAACTTTGTTTTCATTTCTATTATTACCAAATCATTCTAAATAATGTATGCAAAGTTATATGCATTTATCCTTAATTATGCATACATTCGTAATGTAAAAAAGATCTTGTAAGTGGAGGACATGGTAATATAGTCATAATACAAGGATAATTTTAAAGAAACTGTAGACATTACTGGCTGTGAAATTGTCATTTCCAGTATTGGGGCCTGTGATATTTATCTATTTAACAACAGCTTAAAGACAATAAATTCTGTGTCCAGCAGACAGCCTGAATACTCATATCACACCAGTGTGCCCTCGAGCCTTTCTGTACTTTGGACATGAAGAAGTGAAGAACTTCTGAACTTTTGGCCCACAGGGCATCATCTGGGATAAGGGTGATCATACTAGGATGGAGATCTTCTTGTTCGTTCACAAAATTGAACATTTCCAAGAGGATTTCATTTGTTTCTAAGTGAATGCAAATGAGGAGAAAAAAAGGCTGTTGTTTACAACAGTACTGACAATACTGTGTAATCCAACATTGCTTACAGAGATTTTCATGCAGATTATCTAATTGTATCAAACTCTAAACATTTCAGTTGTGGATGAGTGTAGGGGTTGCATCCCTTTAAGCAATGCAGATTCCATATAATGCTGTAGTTGTAACTGATCAAGAAGACAGATTCCTGTCAGAATAAACCATTCACTGCCCTCTAATCTGATTCTCTGCTGCTCACAATAGATTTAAAGATAAATAACTGAGAAAAATCTGGGACTCATCCAGGGGATTATTGATATAAACTCACGCACAGAACTTAAAGAAGGTTATAACTGGAGAACTTGGGTAAAACAGTAATTATTTGAAGTGTGTATTGATTCTTTGTTTTATACTGAGTTCTGCTATGGTACTGCAGCTCACTTACTAACATCAGACATACTTGAGTAGGTCTCTTGCTCCAGATCCTTAATACCAAAGTGTCCATATCCTGAAGGTGCCCGACTGCAGTAATGCCTTGTGATGTCATTGCCATCAAGCCATTAGTGGTTACTGACACACTTTGTAGGACTGTCAGTTCATCTGGAGCTAATGACTCGAACTAAAACCTAAGGAGAAACGTTCAAGGTCTGGAAATCAACAGATGCTCTGAAGGTTGCTTCCAGACATCTGAAGAGGACCAGACAGAAAATCTTTGTCAGATCATTAGGCTGTGCTTGTGAGCTGATCTTTAAACGGTCAGCTCATGGTCCTAGTCACTGAGTGACCGTAATGTCACCAGATATTTACCGTAGAATGATTCATTGTTGTTTAATGTCACTGGCACTGGATAGCAGAACCACCGTATAGCAGCCAGCTAACTTGTTATTATCTGCTCAAATATAAGGAATTGAATTACGGGGACGATGCTTATTGTAATACTCTTGTAATCCTCTCGTAATACTGAGGTATTGGTATTGTTTTCTAGGTATGGAATATTTCGAAGCAGGTACAGAAATGACAGCAGACACATTTGTTTATCGTGGTTGTAGTACATCTGTCCATCACATATAACACAGAAAGCAGAGAATAACCACGATTCCAGCGGTGGTATTTTACTTAATCACTTCTACTTCCTCGCTTTCATCTTAATTTTGGCTCTCGCCCATTCGTGAGCATGAAAAAGTATCAGTGTATATACATGTATCCTGTTCATTTAAGTAGTACAAATACATAGAGACATAAACAAGGTGAAAAACGTCGATAAACACTGACATGCTAACCTGTGTCAGGCAGAAACACTCGTTTTTATTGAGCCAATCACTTTTACGACATACGGTATCCTTATGACTGCTGTCAGTGTTAATAATGCTGACCTGTTTATTCCTACGTACGTCATTCTGTTATCTGGTCATTTTCACCGTTTCTGTAATATATTCCAATTTTTATTAAGTCTCACAAGCTTCTGGGCACACAGATGTAATGAAGCTGAGTTTGGCTATGACACCTCCTCGTCCGCGTCTTCTCTCACAAACTCCCCGGAAATAAACGCTCCAAAAACCATTTCCCTCTTATGTCACGGAAAACTCGGTACTTTTTGCTCTCAGGCTGGGATGGGAAGACAGAAAAGCGGTAAGTCGCTTTCTATAGGGGCGATTTCCACCCAGCGGCCCCGGACAGCGTCCCTCGCTTTGCCTCCCAGTTGGAATTTCGCTGGGTAGATTCGCACTTCTGCATAACGGGACAAGAGTCCATCACGCCGAGCAAAGAGGAACAACCCACAGCTACTAAGCACAGATCGACGTACTTTATGCAGTCCCAGGAACCGTCTGAACAAGGGGGGGGGGGGGCTACTCTGCCTTACAAAAATCTGCCACTTCATTATATATATATATTATATATTCATTATATATAAACTTATTCTCTAATTTGTCGAAGCCTGCTCACCCCACAATACGCTTTGCCTCCCGATGCATTATGTGTCTGATGTTGCGCGTGACGTAACACTTAATATACGGTCTAAAAATAGCCTACAGTTGATTGACAGATATCAAATCGCAACACTCTGCGAGTAATAGTCAATATCCTTTGCCTCGCCTAAAAAAATCACATCTTTGTTTAAAACAGGGGTATAATCCAGACTTTAAAAAAGACTAATAAAGTTTTATGGGTTTGTATTATATTATTTGTAGGTATTTTTTTCCGTAATTGGTCGTCATTGCGTTTTTAATGATGCTCCAAATGTTACAGGGTACAGGGCTGCGGGTTCCGCGGTCCTCGCCTAGGCCCCATCTTTTTGGGTGACGTCGCCCCTATTCTCCATTTCTTCGTTTTAAAGTTCAGAGCATTTGGCTCATTTTACTTGCCTCAAGTACAAATTGTTTTAATGGCCCGTGTGGACTCTTGTCCTTGGAAATATTAAAGGTAACTATGAAAGTTCTCTGCGTACCATAAAGATCATCAAGCATTACGCGTACACAGCTAAGGGCACGCTTCAGCCAACAATCATGTATTCAAATTATTCATTTGCCCATTTGTATTATTATATCAGTACCATTTGAATATCTGCATATGTAAACGCTGTGCTTTTTAACTATTTGCTTATTTGTAAAAATGAGGAGCTTGACTGCAAAATGTTTTAGTCTGTCGAAGAAATCAACACAGTTTATCTGGCATTCAGGTCGTTAGTTTCAGTTTAATGTAGTTAGAAAATGTGTTTCGAGTTTATATGAAGGGTGCACAAGTGCCTTGCAGATTTACAATAAACGTCCGAATCCAAAGAAACCATGAAAAAGTGAAACGATCTTGGCTAAATCTCCTGGAAACCGTGACAATACGTGAAATATAGCTCGGAGCCGCGGGGAGGGAGCTAATGTCGTGGCAGAAATTAAGTTGCCTATTATCAGAGCATTAACCATTTCCATGACAAAATCCAGTTTGAAAATGTGATTCATCATCGTTTCACTGGGAGACAGAAATTAGAGCCAAGCCGCAGTCTGAGGGCAGGTCATTCGTACAGCATTTTGCTTTATAGACAGCTTTCACTTTAAGCTGATCGCTCGGTCCTTGTACTTCTTCTGTGCTGCAGTGCTTGGTACTTGATTTAATGTTTGTTACTTCAGCGTGAAAAAGCATTGAGGACAGGGAATTAACTTGAAAGAAGAAAAACCACTGGCCAAACACTTATTATGTCTAATATATATTAAATTTCCAACGGGAATGGAAATATAATACACGAGTTCAGCTCTGCTTGTAGCTCAGTTTTCCTCGCACTTGCTTGCGTAGAAACTAGAGAAAAAGAGACTGTTTATTTTTAGGAGGCCTTAAATTTATGTGAATGTTACTCTTCCCTCCCACTTTTTAAGATGGTATATGAAGAAAGTCCCGCCTTCTTTTGAAATTAGACTACAGGCCCTATCATTAGATCGGATAGCAAGTCTTTATCTAGTGTTTTGCATAATTGCATACCAAAGCCAGAATAGCCACCCTCAAATTTTATGGGTCACCAAGCATCGACAATTGCTATATTATTGTCCACCAAACTCTAGCCACACAAACGACAAGAAATGATTTTTTAAATCTTGTTTTCAGAAATTTTATTTCAGGAGAATCATACATTGATACATTTCAAACTGACAACTTATTCACATGCACAGGTATTAAGGCCTGACTGACGCTTAATCCTAATGCTGACATGTTTCGTTGGGATCCTTCTCGTTCATCTATGAGATGACCCGGCAAAAAAGTATCCCCGAGTTTTGCGTTTACTTAATTGAGACCTTATTAATTCCCAACACATTTTTTTATCTGCTGACTGAACGATTTCATAGTCCATTGTTTGACTTTAAGCAGATCACCTAAATCACTGTGGGGCAGACCGACGCCGAGGTCAGTAGGAAAATGAGGCGGACATAGATTACGTGCAATTCACTTATTATCAAAGTGTTACTGCGTAGTCAGCTGTTCCCTCTTACGCAAAATGTGTATTGACTTGATGCTCGATTGCTTATTATTATTATTATTATTATTATTATTATTATTATTATTATTATCGTTGTTGTTGTCATCATACATCAAAACTAAAAACAATCCCTATAAATGCCGACATATTTTTTTTCTTTAATCGGAGTTTACCGGCTGAAGGTAGCCCAAGTTTCGTCCATTCGTGTCGTATGCTTTTGTCTGTTGGATCACATAAATCTGCACTGAAAAGGTGACACTGAGAATTACCTACCCAGCCCAGTAGTCTTCCTTTGTAGTGTACAATAACAAAATACGTAGGTTAAATAAAAAAAAAAAAGCTTTGAAAAGGCATTTTGAAAATTCTTTCACGGTCATTTGACCAAAACTTTCTCAGCTTTGCATATTTTCCTTTCGACTTTGAAAATGATATTCGTAGCATACGGAAATCAAGTATTAAATATGACATATTCTTTATTCGTTCGGCGCGTTCATCATTAATGTGTATTCGGTTCAGTAAAGGAAGCTGATCAATATACGAAACGCAATTTTACCCCCCATAATACTATCAGCGAGTAATGGTTTACAGGGATAAATATATCTATATAATGTAAATATTTAATATTTAAATTATGTTTTGTGAGGCGAAGTTAAATCCTGCAGGTTTCGTTTTACTTAAGTTGTTCACGCTGTTCTTGATGCCGATGCTCTTGTTGACAGCATCACGTAGGAGACTCCCTGTCAAACATAATCTATTATCTAAGATTAAACAAATATAAAACCCACAAGAGCTAAAACAGTTTTCACACCAGGCTGTATTAATCTAGCGGGAGCTGGTCTATCACATAGATATTAAAGGTTTTAATTCACTCTTTGTATAGTGTTGTTCATGTCCGGGATGTTTTGCAGGAAAACCGCGGTTTTATGTGTAGTATCGAATTTAAGACTTTCGTTTTCGCATTTTCTGGATGAATTTTGCCTGGGAACCTGTTTCAGTGGTACCGCATATATCGATGATATAAAAGAGACCATTTAAATCTAGCCTATAATTATTTTTAAATGATCAACCTTTCAAATGTCCCTTTTAAAACTGTTAAATATATTCTTACAAACGTACACCAGGCTGTATGAACTACAACTGTAATGGAGACCTCTATTGCAATATCCGCAATAAGTAGAAGTGCTTATACCTTATTTGTTAATTTTGTCATTATATCAACAAAATTGTCATTATAATGGAAAATTAATCATTTTGCTAATACGCGTGGCATATTGTTTGCGCATACAATTGTTTAATGTTTCTTGAAATATAGCGGAGATTCGTTTTAAACTGTGTTGGTCGAAATTCTTTAAGGAGAATATCAGATATATAGGCCTAGCTTAATATTAGCTGTTTTAAGCAAAATCTTTTCATTGGAGGCATTAACATTTCATATAGCCTAAATTTTTATAACGGGAGTCGTAAGTGTAAAACATTTTTTCCGCACAATACCTTAATCCCTTGCGTACCTCCGTCTACATTATTCAGCAAGCAAACTCGAAGGAACTGACTACGTATCGTTTGTATAATTGTAATAAATAACTGTAATTGTTAAGTATGTTGCGCCTAAAATCGCACGAATAATGGCTTTTCTACTCGCTGTTTATTTTATGTTGCTAAATTACTATTATTAGCCTGAGCAGCGCTGTGATTCTATTCTGGTATAAGTGTGTTATTTCGTTATTTTTAAAGTTTGTTTTTGACAGGAACTCGTGCGTATACGTGTAACTGCAAAACATATAATCCAGCTGCAGAAGATATTTGGGTTTAAAAACAACTACAAATTAAACAAATAATACAAAAGCGAAACGGACCGCTATTCCTTTTATTAAAATCATACATTCAGCACTGGACAGTCGTGATGCTTTTTACATCACCTGGGTTTTTAAATAATTGGATGATTATCAGTACAAAGAATATCGTTAAGTAATTGAAGATTACTCAATATAATTAATTTATGCGAAGGTCTGTATAAGACTTGACTTGAACTTTCAGGATGTGTTCCGGTGAAAGTGCCACAGTTAACGATTCTTTTCAGTTTAGACATTTATTGGTATTCGCCAACTGTACTTTTTAAAAGCAAATTTCTCACTGAGATATTAAGAAACAGGATCTCCTACTTCAGCTCATAAGCGTTGTGCGCTCTATGGAAACAGTGCCCGCTTTCTGAGTGCAGCACAGCGCCATCTCGCAATTAAAACGAGCAAGTTCAGTTTAAAGGTGCCGCTTTTCTGAAGTGAATGAATGAAAGATGAAGACGCTTCCGATGCATAATTAATAATGTGCATCATTCATTGGGAGGTTATTCAATGATATTGGTGTTCAGAATCAGTAACCAACACAGACAAATGCATTAGAACGGACAATGTTTAAAGTATGGGGGTGCTTAAACAGAGTCAAATAAACCATGTAAAAGCACAGACTGAGGTTTTAAAGGGCGTTTTAAAGTTATCTTTTACAGTAAAATAACTCGGATAATGTGGGCTGCTGCCTGCTATTGCGATAGATTAGCCCTACATTGGAATTGTTAAATTAAATTTAGCAAACCTAAAACGTACTGTAATATTTTCTTTATAGTCATTAAATTGACAATCTCCATTAATATCAGGTTTGTAACACTGCTATGCTCAACCTACAGAACGTGTTGCTTATTATTCGTATGAACTACTGCACCAGAGACTTAACACCTGCCCACGCCGCATCTCGAAACACACGCACCGCTGCCAACCTGAGCGGGTGTCCGTCCTGTAACATTACCTGGCCCGATGTGCGGAGGAGAGGCTAAGTTCGTAATACAGCCGTGTCGTAACTTTACTCTGACACAAACCGCGCTCTCCAGCTGGAGCGGCCTGATAATGATTTCTAGATAAGAAGGGACTAAGATGTAGGTAGCCCTGGGTGGACCGCTCGGGCCTTACCCCAATGCGCCGGAAGAATTAACGGTCAGCCTCGAGTGAAATTAAACGCTACTCCAATTTGTAACAACCGATACTTTTCTTGGAAAACCGATCCACCCTTCGCGCGATTTATTTATTGTAAATAACAAGCAGGTATCCCTCATTTTGTAGCCTATTTAGTTGGCTATTATTGTTGTTGTTATTGTTCAATACGCAATTAATGATGGAATAATCATGAGTGAGAATATTCAGGCATATTTAAAGATAAAATAAATGTTGCGAGTGTCGATTAAAATTGTGCATCATTCTTTTAATGCAAGCGACTCAAGTTTCTACTAATATTTTATTTTTGGACCAAGTGTCAGTATTGTAAATATATTTTTACATACATTGTTCAATAGACTTTACGTCCCATACAAAACCTTACACTGTACAATGTAAATTACCCAGGAAATAGATATTACTCATAATTATGATGATTTAGGTGAATTCCGAAAGTTACTGACGTTACAAACGCCCTCGACTCGACTCGTCATTAATTGTACGTACTAGTCTAAAGTATGTATTTAACTACCAATAAAGAAAGCTTGTAGTCGTCTTTCCCTTGTATATAAAAAATATGTTAAATGTCACCGATATTTCTGTAGCACTGCCCTTTAACAGAGTTGAACATTTCGGCTGTGCCCTATTTGCAGCATTGAGCAGACCCGCTCAACGTCCAAGTCATAATAGTTGGCTTTGTTATAAAATGAAAATCTGCTAGGAATCTCGGTGGAAAACACGCATTGTTTGTATTTATTTAATTTAGAGTGTGTTGATGAATTAAAATGAGGAAAAACACGCTCATCTGTGGTTTCTTTTAATGCCCTTTACGGCCTCCCCTGGTTCTGATGCTCGAGCCGGCGATTAACGTCATATGGCAACAAGCATCGAGCTTCTCTCCTCTTTTCGGCTTTGTGCGTAGCCTGCAGTCGCAGGGGGATGGCCGTCGGCAGCGGGGCACCTAAGTTTTCGGGAACAGCTGAAGGGCTTTTAATATAGGTCAGCTCAAGAAGTGAAGTACATTGTGTGTGTGTGTGTGTGTGTGTGTGTGTGTGTGTGTGAGAGAGAGAGAGAGAGAGAGAGAGAGAAGGGGGGGTGGTGGTTAGCTCCCGAGAACTATGAAGCTCGGATTCGCCTGTCATAGAAGGTCACCAATGCAAATTTTAGAGGTGAAAAAAATGCATTTTCCAGACAGGTAGAAGGTATGCATTTCCCCACTTTGCTATATTATAAAGCCGTCACGAGCCCCCCCGCATTCTGCAGGCCTATTCCCTTTCATCAAATATGAAATTCTGCATATCTATTTAATTCCAGTTAGTGGTTTCAGAATTAAATATTTTTTTTAATAAATGCATTCTTTTGCAAAGAACAGTCGGTATGAAACAATGAAGCATTCTTCTAACGAAATATATTATTAAAATGATTTGCAGAATCCACCATTTTTTCCAACGAATAAGCATGGAGCTGATTCATTTCGCTCGGCATTTTCAAAGAACCGCTTGCTCCGTCAAACATTTCCCAGAAATTACTTCGACCCTCAACCGTTAGGTCTATAATCAAAGCCCAATGTAGATTTGATCAGATATAGAATGTTTATTTATTTATTTATTTATTTATATATTTATTTTAGGAAACTACAGAATTTGGACGTTTATATTCTGAAAGCGCTTTTAAACAACTTTGAACTTTCAGCTATGGCTTCTATTTTACATTTTCTGTAGATTAAACGGTAATCATGCCGGCCTACTGATAATTTCGCATAGTGCATATAATGTCTAATATCAAGTAACAAGGCAGCTGGCAGTCCACGCACATACACAATTTATTAAAGTAATTACAACGTTTAAAATGCATGCTGTTGAACAACAGGTCGAATGCGTGTGTTTGTGTGTTGTTCTTGTGTGTGTATATGTGTGTATGCGTGCATGTGTTTGTGTGCAAACTGCCAACATATAAATCTATAAAGCTTTTTTTCCTCTTTTTTTCCCAGTTATCTAGACAGAACTCTCAGAACATAGGATATTCGAGCTGCCCTGTATCAGATTCTGCAGAGCTGAGACGTGTTCAGATGCCACTGCTTTTCTGTAATACTGTCCGTTGCGGAAAGTGACGGCGCGCACCACGTGGCGCGGGCTTGCCTGCTGCACCTCGCCTACAGTTGCCCGCCTGCGTCTTTTACGCCGCACCTTCATCTCAATGGAGTACCAGGCGAAATGCAGGCGTTAGAGTGCTTGTACTGCAGCTTCCTGTATTGCTATAGTTTATTTATGGAGCATACCGAAGATTCTTGGCTTGCTTGACATTATACATAGCTTTTATTTGTGTTTGAATGTTGTCTACAGGTGACATTTTAATTGTTAGCGCTCTTATGAAGTAATACTCTTTTAAAATCGTTTATTTGCAATGAAGTCTTTAATTCGTTAAAGAATAATAGAAGTAGCATTTAAATGGGAAGTGCACTGAAAGTCATGTCCAACAAGCTTTCATCCCGTAATCTGTAACGCGTAGAAAAATATGGAGGGTATGTCCCGTTTAAGGAGATGTATGTCGCACAGTGTTGCTAGTAGTTACTAAGCACGGACTACAAACCGCAGCGATAAGTTGAGCTTCATCGGATCAATGTTAAATAAGTTAATATTCGATAAACAGGTAAAGCTGGTCTGTCATCTTGTGAAATATAGCGATAAATTGATCAATGAGGACTTTTTTTGTATTTAAAAGTAATGAAATATACAAATAGGCCTTCATCTCACACTCGCCTCTAACGCACTTTCCATTTCAATTCAGCTACAGAGCCTCGTGCTCCTCAGTGAGTTTACGCAGCTTTTTTTTTTTTGTTTTCTTCTTTTTTTTTAAATGAACTTTGCCATTTCGGTGTCAACCGGCCTCTTTCTTTTGCATTTGTACAGAGAATACGGGACTGCTACGGGAGGAGGCAGGGGGCTTCAAGCAGAGTAGACAGGGCTTTTTAAAAATAATAATAATGCCTTTATTAACCTATAACAGAAACACAACACAACATAAAGAACTTATTAAAGAATATAACATTGTCTTCGATGACCCTCTAATTATTGGTTATATCGATATCAAAAATTCCTCAAAGATAATGAATTAGGACGGCAAAGACTTGATACTAACATCCTTTAAGGGAAAAAATACAGCGTGATGTGGAGAGATGTGAAACTGGAAAGGCCTGTGTAACTCAGCTTGGCCAAAGGAATTCAAATTAGAGAAAATGTACACGTCCGGTTGTGGGACTGCAGGAAACCCACAGTTTGCTTTGAGTTACGAAAGCGCGTGAGTCTGCGTATAGGGCTACAGGACTTCAGAAATGCAACTTTAACAATAGTTTCCCTGTAAAAAAATATTAGACCACGCCACCAAAATAACTGTCTAATAATGGTAAAATCAGAGTAAATTCGTTTTGCACACACTTCGCTCTTTCGTTTTCCGAAAACGGTTTGCAGAAGCATGACACAGTTCGGACCACAATATATTGATTTGTAAGCATAAAGCATGACGGGGAAAGGAAATAAAATTTAAATATAAAATTTGTTACTGAAAGTTCATTGAAGTGGCCGTCCTAGGTCAAAATTAAACCATTAAATACATCGGTACGATTTATTTATGTGATTTATTTATTTAATATAACAGTAACATAAGAGTAATTAAAGTTTTTAACATTAACCTACTAGAGGAAAAAATAGGCCCAACTGAAAAGAGCCTCCAGATTTAAATTGTTTCAAGGCGCTGTTTCATAATTTGCGCGAACTAGTACATTGGTATTTTCCACGATTTCAGTTCGGTTAGAGTTCAGGGTTTTCTTTGACAGTAAAGGATAAAATATACTGTTTTACGTAGCATATTAGAAATGACTAATCAACGTCAAGAAACTCGTTAATTAGACCGCCATATTAATGGCCTAGGATGATTCCATCCAATTTCAGTCAGTATTTAACAATGCTGCAACCATGTTGAAAATCTGAGAGGCAGCAGAACGTACATGTATCACATTTTCCATTTACAGAATTGCAGTAAAAATTGCCTAATAATTATGTGGTGTGTGACTGTGTGTGTGTGGTTGGGGGGTGGGGGGGGGGGTGGGGGGTGGTCTGTGCAGAGTCTTTCTCCCAACCCCTGCAGACTATCCTTTTGTGTTTAAGTTAGCTTGAGGTCTTGGGAGGTCCCGCAGGTGACAGTTCAATGAATAGCGGGTAGATGGCACAATTTTCTAACATTTAGTGTGTCGAACGCACCGTGCTGGGAGCACCGAGTCAATTTAAAATCACTTTATTCAAAGTAACAAAGATAACAGACAGCCGGTTCACACACATGCACACATATATACATCTCAATAAAATATCAGGGACAAAATTAGATGTTCAAAATTACTTTTGTACGAGGGGTGATATTTGGATTTATAAGGGCGAAAAGGCAATTAGCCACCATAATGTATATATGTATATACATATACATATACATATACATATACATACATACACCTTAATCGGTGCACCAGCAACGCAAACAAAAGAAGCTGATATTACCATTGATAGTAATGTTGCCCTTTATATGGCTGATTTTCTATTATATACTTTTCCATATGTATTATTATTATTATTATTATTATTATTATTATTATTATTATTATTATTATACTACTACTAATAATAATAATAATAATAATTGTTCACATTTCTCGAATTCATTCACGACATGGGATGGCTTACACTTGGAATCGCTCTTCAGATCTCGACAGCCGCTGATCTGCAGCAGACAAATGAAGATTTTAAACCTGGGTGTTCAGAGCGCCGAGACCCGCTATTACCCACCCCGTGAAACTAACAAAGCGTGAACATTCGTGGGTTTCGAATAACACGAATAAAAACATTGACTTTGGACTCAAGCTCCTCTCCCTGTAGGGGTCGCCGCGGAGAAGCATAAAATGTCCATTGAATACGCACCGTTTGGAAGGGGTATTTATATAAACACATCATACCAGATGCGGAAAAACCCCATAACGCAATTTTGTTAGTCCAAACGAGATGTAGATATAAATGGGCCTACGCATTACTGAAAATTTCCTGTAAGGATGTTTATTAACTGGTACTAGATAAATCGATATTAACTCAAACTGAAGACTTCGTTTTAGACCAATGAATCAAATTACAAGCAATTACAAAAAAAGACTAATTCAATAGTTCCCCAACAAAAAACGCTCAAATTCTTACTTTAGTGTGTATAATAAAAAGTACAGTAATAAAACATTATAATAGGACATTGCAGGTATTATATTCATCTTAATTAAATTAACAAACATGTATCGATTCGTTTTATAAAATATTGTAAATACAGCGTATATAATACATGTAAATTGCGATCCATATGCAGAAAGAACTTTTCCTAAAACGGTATTTTTGAATACCTTCTCACGCAAAGGTATTATGATTATTCAATGAATTTATTGTTATAATCTCCCATTAATTTACGGTGTGCGATTTCCTGGTAATATTAGCATAAACGTATTAATTCTCATGCGTGTGTTCCAACGTGTATTTTTTCCAGGTGGAAATAAAAAAATGACATTGTATGGAGGGAGAGCTCATTAGTTCGTTGTCCAACGGCAATCAAAGCACAGACGCGCAAATTATAGAGTTCAGCCTCAACACACGCTCTGTCAACTAAAATCAGCCCTGTGAAGCTATGATCCAAATGACTGCAGAGCTACTACGCAGCAAGGTTTATTTCAGAACAAGGGAAACACAAGTCGTTAATAACCCACCTTACAGTTATACAAGTGATTTTGCGACGTGCATTATTGATTATTAATCGTTTTGACTAATGATAAGTGATTGAAAGCGGAGCTATTGATACCCCGCAATTGTTATTGTTACCGCAAGGATAATTGTTACTATAGTTAATGAAGAGTCATGTTGAGCGCAGAAACTATACATATTTATCCTCCACGGGACTTCCAACAGTCTACTAAAGTACAGTAAGAGTACTTGAAACGAAGTCGTACATTTAAAACAATTATGTCCACAGTTTACTGCCGCACATCATTTGCCTTTGTCGTCCGGCTATACCGACGCCCAATGTTAACTGCTCTGAAATTACTGCGTAATTGGATT